>NC_052157.1:0-2500 GCF_902713615.1 Scyliorhinus canicula
AGTGAAACAGAGTGGAGGAAGGAGAAAGGGAGTGAAACAGAGTGGAGGAAGGAGAAAGGGAGTGAAACAGAGTGGAGGAAGGAGAAAGGGAGTGAAACAGAGTTGAGGAAGGAGAAAGGGAGTGAAACAGAGTGGAGGAAGGAGAAAGGGAGTGAAACAGAGTTGAGGAAGGAGAAAGGGAGTGAAACAGAGTGGAGGAAGGAGAAAGGGAGTGAAACAGAGTGGAGGAAGGAGAAAGGGAGTGAAACAGAGTTGAGGAAGGAGAAAGGGAGTGAAACAGAGTGGAGGAAGGAGAAAGGGAGTGAAACAGAGTGGAGGAAGGAGAAAGGGAGTGAAACAGAGTGGAGGAAGGAGAAAGGGAGTGAAACAGAGTTGAGGAAGGAGAAAGGGAGTGAAACAGAGTGGAGGAAGGAGAAAGGGAGTGAAACAGAGTGGAGGAAGGAGAAAGGGAGTGAAACAGAGTGGAGGAAGGAGAAAGGGAGTGAAACAGAGTGGAGGAAGGAGAAAGGGAGTGAAACAGAGTTGAGGAAGGAGAAAGGGAGTGAAACAGAGTGAGGAAGGAGAAAGGGAGTGAAACAGAGTTGAGGAAGGAGAAAAGGGAGTGAAACAGAGGTAGGAAGGAGAAAGGGAGGGAAACAGAGTTGAGGAAGGAGAAAGGGAGTGAAACAGAGTTGAGGAAGGAGAAAGGGAGTGAAACAGAGTTGAGGAAGGAGAAAGGAGTGAAAACAGAGAGGAGGAATGAGAAAGGGAGTGAAACAGAGTTGGAGGAAGGAGAAAGGGAGTGAAACAGAGGTTGAGGAAGGAGAAAGGGAGTGAAACAGGTTGAGGAATGAGAAAGGGAGTGAAACAGAGTGTAGGAAGGTAGAAAGGGAGTGAAACAGAGTGAGGAAGGAGAAAGTGGAGTGAAACAGAGTGGAGGAAGGAGAAAGGGGAGTGAAACAGAGTGGAGGAAGGAGAAGGGAGTGAACAGAGGGGAGGAAGGAGAAAGGGAGTGAAACAGAGTGAGGAAGTAGAAAGGGAGTGAGAACAGAGGTAGGAAGGAGAAAGGGAGGTGAAACAGAGTGGAGGAAGGAGAAAGGGAGTGAACAGAGTTGAGGAAGGAGAAAGGGAGTGAAGCAGAGTGGAGGAAGGAGAAAGGGAGTGAAACAGAGTTGAGGAAGGAGAAGGGAGTGAAACAGAGTGGAGGAAAGGAGAAAGGGAGTGAAAACAGAGTGAAGGAAGGAGAAAGGGAGTGAAACAGAGTGAGGAAGGAGAACAGGGATGAAACAGAGTGGAGGAAGGAGAAAGGGCGTGAAACAGAGTGGAGGAAGGAGAAAGGGAGTGAAACAGAGTGGAGAAGGAGAAAGGGAGTGAAACAGAGTGGAGGAAGGAGAAAGGGAGTGAAACAGAGGGACGGAAGGAGAAAGGGAGTGAAACAGAGTGAGGAAGGAGAAAGGGGAGTGAAACAAGAGTGGAGGAAGGAGAAAGGGAGTGAAACAGAGGGAGGAAGGAGAAAGGGAGTGAAACAGAGTGGAGGAGGAGAAAATGGGAGTGAAACAGAGTGGAGGAAGGAGAAAGAGAGTGAAACAGAGTTGAGGAAGGAGAAAGATGAGTGAACAGAGTTGAGGAAGGAGAAAGGGAGTGAAACAGAGTTGAGGAAGGAGAAACGGAGTTGAAACAGAGTTGAGGAAGGAGAAAGGGAGGGTGAACAGAGTTGAGGAAGGAGAAAGAGAGTGAAACAGAGTGGAGGAAGGAGAAAGGGAGTGAACCAGAGTTGAGGAAGGAGAAAGGGAGTGAAACAGAGTTGAGGAAGGAAGGAAAGAGAGTGAAACAGAGTTGAGGAAGGCGAAAGAGAGTGAAACAGAGTGGAGGAAGGAGAAAGGGAGTGAAACAGAGTTGAGGAAGGAGAAAGAGAGTGAAACAGAGTTGGAGGAAGACAAAGGGAAGTGAAACAGAGTGGAGGAAGGAGAAAGGGAGTGAAACAGAGTGAGGAAGGAGAAAGAGAGTGAAACAGAGTTGAGGAAGGAGAAAGGAGTAGTGAAACAGAGTTGAGGAAGAGAAAGGGAGTGAAACAGAGTGGAGGAAGGAGAAAGGGAGTGAAAACAGAGTGGAGGAAGGAGAAAGGGAGTGAAACAGAGTGGAGGGAGGAGAAAGGGTGTGAAACAGAGTTGAGGAAGGAGAAAGGAGTGAAACAGAGTGGAGGAAGGAGAAAGGGAGTGAAACAGAGTGGAGGGAAGGAGAAAGGGAGTGAAACAGAGTGGAGGAAGGAGAAAGGGAGTGAAACAGAGTGGAGGAAGGAGAAAGGGAGTGAAACAGAGTGGAGGAAGGAGAAAGGGAGTGAAACAGAGTGGAGGAAGGAGAAAGGGAGTGAAACAGAGTGGAGGAAGGAGAAAGGGAGTGAACAGAAGTGGAGGAAGGAGAAAGGGAGTGAAACAGAGTGGAGGAAGGAGAAAGGGAGTGAAACAGAGTGGAGGAGGAGAAAGGGAGTGAAACAGAGTGGAGGGAGGAGAAAGGGAGTGAA
>NC_052157.1:7500-79257 GCF_902713615.1 Scyliorhinus canicula
CAGACGCTTCAGCGCTGTATCCCTTATTGGGTGCAGAAATACGGGTAACCCCCATCTGTCCAGAACCTAACAACCTAACCCTAACCCTAACCCTAACCCTAACCCTAACCCTAACCCTAAACTAGCTGTGTCCCTGTTTGGGTACGGAAAAGAAGGGTAATCCCTTCCTGGTTCCTAAAAATACTAACCCTTACCCTAAACTAGCTGTGTCCCTGTTTGGGTACGGAAAGGAAGGGTAACTCGCACCCAGTCCCTGACCCTAACCTGGGTATTACCAATTTTTCTTCTTAATACAACTACAGTCTAATCTTTGCTCCTCACTGTCTATTTTTCCTACTTTCTATTTGTCTTATTTCTAAAATACGTGGTCGGATTCGAGAGACAGAGAGATGACGCAAAGTCTATGCGGAAAAGAATGTTGAACGTGCGCCAGCAAAGAGGCAGACGCTTCGGCGCTGTATCCCTTATTGGGTGCAGAAATACGGGTAACCCCCATCTGTCCAGAACCTAACACCCTAACCCTAACCCTAACCCTAACCCTAACCCCTAACCCCTAACCCTAACCCTAAACCCTAACCCTAAACCCGAACCCTAACCCTAACCCTAACCCTAACCCCCATCTGTCCAGAACCTAACAACCTAACCCTAACCCTAACCCTAATTTGGCGCTGTATCCCTTATTGGGTGCAGAAATACGGGTAACCCCTATCTGTCCAGAACCTAACAACCTAACCCTAACCCTAACCCTAACCCTAACCCTAAACCCTAAACCCTAACCCTAACCCTAAACACTAAACCCTAACCCTAAACCTAACCCTAAACCCTAACCCTAACCCTAACCCTAACCCAGCAAAGAGGCAGACGCTTCGGCGCTGTATCCCTTATTGGGTGCAGAAATACGGGTAACCCCCATCTGTCCAGAACCTAACAACCTAACCCCTAACCCTATCCCTAACCCCTAACCCGAACCCCTAACCCTAACCCCTAACCCTAACCCTAACCCCTAACCCTAACCCTAACCTTAACCCTAACCCAACTACAGTCTAATCTTTGCTCCTCACTGTCTATTTTTCCTACTTTCAATTTGTCTTATTTCTAAAATACGTGGTTGGATTCGAGAGAAAGAGAGATGACGCAAAATCTATGCGGAAAAGAATGTTGAACGTGCGCCAGCAAAGAGGCAGATGCTTCGGCGCTGTATCCCTTATTGGGTGCAGAAATACGGGTAACCCCCATCTGTCCAGAAGCTAACAACCTAACCCTAACCCTAACCCTAACCCTTCCCGGTTCCTAAAAATACTAACCCTTACCCTAAACTAGCTGTGTCCCTGTTTGGGTACGGAAAGGAAGGGTAACTCGCACCCAGTCCCTAACCCTAACCTGGGTATTACCAATTTTCTTCTTAATACAACTACAGTCTAATCTTTGCTCCTCACTGTCTATTTTTCCTACTTTCTATTTGTCTTATTTCTAAAATACGTGGTTGGGTTCGAGAGAAAGAGAGATGATGCAAAATCTATGAGGAAAAGAATGTTGAACGTGCGCCAGCAAAGAGGCAGACGCTTCGGCGCTGTTTCCCTTATTGGGTGCAGAAATATGGGTAACCCCCATCTGTCCAGAACCTAACAACCTAACCCTAACCCTAACCCTAATTTGGCGGTAGCGAAAATATTCAGCGCGTAGACTTCGTTTACAGGCCGCACGTATAATCGGTCGAGCATAGCGAGGGCCTTGGTGTACAAGTCAGTACTGTTGAGTTGTGAAGAGATGCAATGGCTCACCCGTGCATGCAGTAGCCTGAGGTTCTGCTCATCTGTAGTAGTGGAGGTAGTCGACGCAGCCAGGTAGGCCTTGAAGCACCGAAGCCAGTGTAGAAAGATGTCCTTCGCTTCTGCAGCCTACGGGTCGAGTTCTAGTCGATCAGGTTTGAGGACTGATTCCATAGTGTTTTTCTTAAGTCTATTAAATTGATGTGACCACCAATTCACTCGAGACACGATAGGAAGTAAACTGTGGCTTTAATAGACTTACAACTGAGCCTGTCTGCGACCAGAAGAACTGAGGGCAGACGCACAAGGCTGCCGCACTTTATACTTCCGGTAGTAGGAGGGGTCATGGGCGGAGCCATGGGCGGAGCCGAGGGTGGAGCCCTGTACAAGCTCCTCATCTCCCCCTGTGGGCAGAGCCGTGCAACGGCTCACAGACGGAGCCCACAAGGACACAATACTATACAGTGTGAATTACACGATGTACATTCACCACAGACCATCTCCTACAAGCGAGGATCTAACCATCGCCCCTTGACATTCAATAGCATTACCAGCGCTGAATCCCCCACAATCAACATCCTGGGGGTTACCATTGATCAGAAACTGAACTGGACTAGCCACATTAATACTGTGGCTACCAGGGTAGGTCAAAGGCTGCCTACTGTAGACCCCCTCCCACCCTCCACCCCCCCCCCCCCCAAGTCTGTCCACCATCTAGAAGGCGCAAGTCAAGAGTGTAATGGAATACTCTCCACTTGCCTGGTTGAGTGCAACTCCAACAACACTCAAGAAGCTCGACACCATCCACGGCAAAGCAGCCCCGCTTGAATGCCCCCCTTCCACCTCCACCACCAACAAACAGTGTGTACCATTCACAAAATGCACTGCAGGAACTCACCAAGGTTCCTTAGACAGCCCCTTCCAAACCCACAACCATTACCATCTAGAAGGACAAGAGCAGCAGATACCTGGGAACCCCACCACCAGGAGGTTTCCCTCCAAGTCACTCACCATCCTGACTTGGAAATATATCGCCGTTCCTTCACTGTCACTGAGTTAAAATCCTGGAACACCCTCCCTAACAGCACAGTGGGTGTACCTATGCCTCAAGAACTGCAGCAGTTCAAGAAGGCAACTCACCATCACCTTCTGAAGGGCAACTAGGGATGGGCAATAAATGCTGGCTTAACCAGCGACACCCACATCCCGTAAATGAATAAAAACAGAGTGGAACTCCTTCCTGTTAGTATAGGGCACTCCCTGATGCCCTGGTGTTTGCTGGGCGACATGCCGTTGGTCACCCCCTGAGTCTTGGAATCCCGGTGATCGCGGTGAAACCTGCAGCCCGGGCATCTTGGTGGGCCTGGTTCAGCTGGAAGGTGGTATAGTCGGATGCCTGGGAATACAACGTATCCATCACCTCCCAGATGTACCTTTCAGTGGAAGACCTTTGGGTGTCACAGTAGCACAGTGGGTAGCACTGTTGCTTCACAGCTCCAGGGTCCCAGGTTCGATTCCCGGCTTGGTTCACTGTCTGTGCGGAGTCTGCACGTTCTCCATGTGTCTGCGTGGGTTTCCTCCGGGTGCTCCGGTTTCCTCCCAGAAGTCCCAAAAGACGTGCTGTTGGGTGAATTGGACATTCTGAATTCTCCCTCTGTGTACCCGAACAGGCGCCGGAATGTGGCGACTAGGGGATTTTCACAGTAACAGTGTTTTTTTCATTGCAGTGTTAATGTAAGCCTACTTGTGACAATAAAGATTATTATTATAAGATTGGATTTGGATTTGTTTTATTGTCACGTGTACTGAGGCAACTGTTTGCTGTATCCAGAGCTTTGAGCCGTTTCTTGATATCACGTGGAATGAATTGTATTGGCTAAAGACTGACCCAGCGAAAAGTATTGTCCTGTCATGAGAAAAAAAATCATAGGACATACATAAAAACACAATGTAAATACATAGACACAGGCATCGGGTGAAGCATACGGAGTGTAATACAACTCAGTAGAGAAAATGTGTGAAGAGATCAGTTCAGTCCATAAGAGGGTCATTCAGGAGTCTGGTAATAGCGAGGATGAAGCTGTTTTTGAGTCTGTTCGTGCATGTTCTCAGACTTTTGTATCTCCTGCCCAATGGAAGAAGTTGGAAGAGTGAATAAGCCGGGTGGGAGGGGTTGTCAACTGCCCCAGCAGCCTCAAATTGAGCATAGAATGCATTGAGTTCATTGGGGAAGTGTGCGCTGCTGCTGGAGACGATGCCTGTACTTGGTTTTGCTTTGTATTTAGGATATGCCACACAGGTCTCCGCTCAGGTCCTGGAATGAACTGGTGGCACAGAATTTTAGGGCTGCAGTGATCTTCCCGGTCACCAGGAACAGGTGTCCTCTTCCTCCATGGGGTGTCATGTCTATGAGGATGTGACAGAGGTGCCACACTGTCACACTTTGACAAAGAGTCATCAGACTCGAAACGTTAGCTCTTTTTTCTCCCTCCAGATGCTGCCAGACCTGCTGAGATTTTCCAGCATTTTCTCTTCGTGCCACACTGTCTGTTGAGACAGTCTTCTGCAGCATATGCTGTCTCTCAGCTCATGGAAGAACCAATGATGTCTGTACATCTTGGGTCTTCGCTGGCCTCCCCTTCTGGCTCCCTCCTCAGTCTGATGGGTTGCCAGGTCTTCAGGGTGTGTGGCTCCCTGAACATTGGGTGCTGCCTCCTGCCTGTGCTGCCGTTGTTGCCTTCTATAGTGTCTGCCCACGCCGGCTGCCACAGCGAGGGCAGCCTCCACCAATCAACACCAGCAAACAGTTTTCTATCTGAGGTGAGTTGAGAAGGATGTGGAGATGCCGGCGTTGGATGCCGGTGTTGTAAGACTTCTTACTGAGTTGAGAAGGAGAGAGACCAACTATCAGTTAGGGCTTCCACCCCGTGACCCTCCAATCCCCCAAGCTGCCCACATCCTTACCATGACTTTGCCGCCATCCAGCGAGCCAGTTGTGGTAGAAAACCTTGCTCTGCACACTCACCCCTGGCCACATTAGGGGCACCGAGACCCCAGACTCAGACCTCTGCCGGGAACATTTTCAGCTGCCCTCTGCTCATCCACACACTTAGCCTTTGGATGCTCAGTGCTGATGCCCTGCTCTTTAGTGTTTGACTGTTGGCAGCTGTCTCTCTGGTGCTGACGCTCCTAGAGTTAGACACACTGTTCTGGCATCAAAAGTTTGTTGGACACGTGATGCCTTAATCATCCTCTGAGGCATGGCACATGTGTCCTTGAGGAGGCATTTGAGAGTGGATTCTGTGATTTTGCAGCTATGTCTGGATGAAGGGTCTGGTCTTACGACCAAAAGCTCTGCAGCGCCCCACATTGATGCTCTGCCCGGTTAGGGCTAGCAGCCTGCGGAGGCCGTGCCGTACAACATGGCATGGCTGCGTGCAGACCCAACCCACCAGATAGTGCCCTCCTGTTACCCTATCCCTCCCCCCCCACCCCCAACTGTGGTGGCTCTGGACACAGTCAGGTTCACAAAAGTTGAGAGGGCACGTGACCGACGCCATCAGGAAGTCGGCCCATTGGGGTGGAGCATGGGAGGAGGGGCTCAGATGACTTCCTTAGGCCCTCCCAATGGCGTGCAGCATACCGCGTACTCTTCGCGTAAGCCATTTTTAAGGCGTCAGACCATCTGAAAAACCGCACCGCCCCCGATTCCAGCAGATAAACGGATTCTCCGGCCGCTCGCCGAATATGATTTTGCCGTTGGCGTGGGAAGTGCTCTCACAAGTAACAATTGAAATAGCCTCCAGCTGTGAAGCTAGAGGCTGCTCACAGTCAGAGGGAGTGAAATTGACTTTCAGGGAGAAGCTGCAGTGGGGCTCTGTCCTGAGGGGGAGGGGGGGGTCAGACAGGCTGCAGTGGGGCTCTGTCCTGAGGGGGAGGGGGGGGTCAGACAGGCTGCAGTGGGACTCTGTCCTGGGGGGGTGAGGGGGTCAGACAGGCTTGAGTGGGGCTCTGTCCTGGGGGGGGCGGGGTTGGGGGGTCAGACAGGCTGCAGTGGGGCTCTGTCCTGGGGGGGCAGACAGGCTGCAGTGGGCCCTGTCCTGGGGGGGGGCAGACAGGCTGCAGTGGGCCCTGTCCTGGGGGGGTCAGACAGGCTGCAGTGGGCCCTGTCCTGGGGGGGGGGGGGCAGACAGGCTGCAGTGGGCCCTGTCCTGCGGGTGGGGTCAGACAGGCTCAGTGGGGCTCTGTCCTGCGGGTGGGGTCAGACAGGCTCAGTGGGGCTCTGTCCTGCGGGTGGGGTCAGACAGGCTGCAGTGGGCCCTGTCCTGGGGGGGGGGGGGGCAGACAGGCTGCAGTGGGGCTCTGTCCTGGGGGGGGCGGGGTTGGGGGTCAGACAGGCTGCAGTGGGGCTCTGTCCTGGGGGGGTGAGGGGGTCAGACAGGCTTGAGTGGGGCTCTGTCCTGGGGGGGCGGGGTTGGGGGGTCAGACAGGCTGCAGTGGGGCTCTGTCCTGGGGGGGGCAGACAGGCTGCAGTGGGCCCTGTCCTGGGGGGGGGGCAGACAGGCTGCAGTGGGGCCCTGTCCTGGGGGGGTCAGACAGGCTGCAGTGGGGCCCTGTCCTGGGGGGGACAGACAGGCTGCAGTGGGGCCCTGTCCTGCGGGTGGGGTCAGACAGGCTGCAGTGGGGCTCTGTCCTGGGGGGGGGGGGGGGGGGTTGCGGTGATCACAATCCTAGTAATTCACACTGTGTTATATTGTATGTGTTGTGTCTCTGTAAGCTTGGTATACGAGGAGTTGCACGGCTCTGCCCATAGGTGGAGATCGGGAGTTTGTACTGGGCTCCCACCTTGGCTCCGCCCATGGTTCCGCCCATGGCCCCTCCCACTAACTAGAAGTGTAAAGATCTGCTGTTGAGCCTGCTGCCAGTTCATCTCGTCTCAGGCAGGCTCAGTTGTAAGACTATTAAAACCACTGTTCACTTCCAATCTCACGTCTCGTGAATTGATGGTCACATCAATTTAATAGTCTTAGGAAACTTGAAGAAAACGACTATGGAATCAGCCCTCAAACCTGACCAACTAGAACTCGACCCGCAGGCTGCAGAGGCGAAAGAAATCTTTCTACACTGGCTCAGATGTTTCAAGGCCTACCTGGCTGAATCAAGCACTCCAGAAACTACAGAGGAGCAGAAACTCAGTCTACTGCACGCAACGGTGAGCCATCGTATCTCTACTCAACTTAACAGTATTACCTCGTATACGGCGGCCCTAGCCATGCTAGATCGAATGTACATGTGGCCCATCAACGAGGTTTACGCGCGCCACATTTTTACGACCCGCCGCCAGCACCCTGCGGAGTCGTTGGATGAATTCCTGTGGGATTTAAAAGCTTTAGCTCGGGACTGTAATTACCAAGCTGTATCAGCCGAACAGCATATGGAGCTCGCTGTCAGAGATCTGTACGTGGCAGGGCTCATGTCAAACTATGTGCGCCAGTGATTGCTTGATAAAGCAGCCAGAACTTGGAGGACACGGTAGAATTGGCTACTACCATGGAGGTCTCATTCCGCCGCCTCACCTCATTCCCCGCGGACCAAGTGACCCCATCCTGGGCCCCCGACCAGCGACTGCCCCAGGCCTGCACCACGTGGCCACCCAGCCATCACGCAGCCCCAGTGTGCCATTTCTGTGGGCAGCCCCAACACCCACGGCTGCACTGCCCGGCCCGCAACGCGACCTGCAGCAACTGCGGTCGCAAAGGACACTATGCCCGGGTCTGCCTGGCGAAGAAATCCTCCTCTCCAAACTCTCCCGCAGCCCAGAGCACTGGCTTCCCAAACTCACAGGCTCGCAGGCCCCGAAAGTGCTGCGGCCTGTACTCCGACTCCGCCCCCACCCGACATGTACGACTCATGGGGCGGCCATCTTGGCAATCCTCCTCCATGCGGCCGGCCATGTGCGACTCATGAGGGTGCCCATCTTGGGCGCCATCTTCCTCGCCGCCCGCCACGTGCGATGTACGGGGGCAGCCATCTTGGGATCCATCCTCTTCGAACTTGGAAACTCACCTCGAAGACTACAAACTCAGAGGGCAGTCATCACGGGGCCACTCCAGCACAGCTGATCGAGCCGCCGACTACCCGCAACTCAGCGAGGTCACGTTGGACCAGTCGCATACGAAACACCTCCGCAACTCTATGATGACCGTTAAAATCAACGGGTACAGGACACCGTGCCTCTTCGACTCCGGGAGCACCGAGAGCTTCGTACACCCAGATCTGGTAAGATGCTGTTTGCTCCCTAGCTTCCCTGCATGGCAAACGATCTCCCTCGCTTCGGGTTCTCACTCTGTTCACCTCCAAGGGCGCACCGTCGTGACCCTAACGATCCAGGACACGAGCTACTCGAACTTCCAGCTATACGTACTACCCGAACTCTGCGCCCCATTCTTACTGGGACTCGACTTCCAGTGCAACCTCAAAAGCCTCACACTCAGCTTCGGCGGGCCCCTAACCCCCACTCACTATCTGCAGCCTCACTACGCTAAAAATTGACCCTCCTCCACTCTTTGCCAATCTCATGCCAGACTGCATACCTGTAGCCACTCGCAGCAGGCGATACAGCCTGCAGGGCAGGATGTTTATCAGAACCGAGGTCCATAGGCTTCTACGTGAGGGGATCATAGAGGCCAGTAACAGACCCTGGAGAGCTCAGGTGGTGGTCGTCAAGACCGGGGAAAAATTCCGAATGGTAGTAGACTATAGCCAAACCATTAATCGGTTCACGCTCCTCGATGCGTACCCCCTCCCCAGGATTGCATACATGGTGAATCAGATCGCCCTTTATAAAGTCTTCTCCACGGTGGATCTGAAGTCTGCATACCACCAGCTCCCAATCCGCCGGAGGATCGCCACTACACGGCGTTTGAGGCCGACGGCCACCTCTTCCACTTCCTCCGGGTTCCCTTTGGCGTCACAAATGGGGTCTCGGTGTTCCAACGAGCAATGGACCGAATGGTGGAACAGTACGGGCTGCGGGCCACATTTCCGTACTTGGACAACGTCATCATCTGCGGCCATGATCAGCAGGATCACGATGCCAACCTCCATCGATTTCTCCAGACTGCCCAGAAATTCAACCCCACATATAACACGGAGAAATGCGTTTTCCGCACAACCAGGCTAGCCATCCTCGGCTATGTCGTGGAAAACGGAGTCCTGGGCCCTGACCCGGACCGTATGCACCCCCTCTTACAACTCCCTCTCCCTCATTGTCCCAGGGCCCTCAAACGGTGCCTGGGATTCTTCTCATATTATGCCCAGTGGGTCCCTCAATATGTGGACAAAGCCCGGGCACTATTTAAGGCCACACTCTTTCCTCTATCAGATGAGGCTCGCCAGGCCTTCACCTGCATCAAGGACATCGCCAAAGCGGCTATGCGGGCGGTGGATAAATCTGTCCCTTTCCAGGTAGAGAGCGATGCCTCTCACAGCCACTCTAAATCAGGTAGGGAGACCATTCGCCTTTTTCTCCCGAACCCTCTCCGCTTCAGAACTCCTCGGTCGAAAAGGAAGCACAAGCCATCGTGGAAGCTATACGTCACTGGAGGCACTACCTCACAGGTAGGAGGTTCACCCTCATCACCGACCAAAGATCGGTTGCCTTTATTTTGACAACTCACAAAGTGGCAAAATTAAAAAGATATGATCCGACGGTGGAGGATCGAACTCTCCACCTACAAATATGATATCATGTACCGACCGGGGAATCTCAACGAGCCCCCAGATGCCCTGACCCGCGGCACGTGCGGCAGCACACAAGACAACAGCCTGAAGGCTATCCCCAATGACCTCTGCCACCCGGGGGTTACCCGGCTCGCCCACTACGTCAAAGCCTGAAATCTGCCTTTCTCCACCGAGGAGGTAAAAGCCATCACCAGGGACTGCCCGATCTGTGCGGAGTGCAAACCGCACTTCTATAGACCAGACAGGGCCCACCTGGTAAAGGCTTCCCGGCCCTTTGAACTCCTGAGCATCGATTTCAAAGGGCCACTCCCCTCGACCAATCAGAATGTGTACTTCCTCAACGTCGTGGACGAATTCTCCTGCTTCCCGTTTGCCATCCCGTGCCCCGATATGACCTCCCACACAGTCATTAGAGCCCTGAGGTCCGTCCTTTATGAGCAACGAGCTGCATCAATACCTGCTCGACAAGGGCATCGCCTCAAGCAGGACTACCAGCTACAACCCCAGGGGGAACGGGCAGGTGGAGAGGAAGAACGCGACGGTCTGGAAGATAGTCCTACTGACCCTCTGGACCAGGAATCTCCCGACCTCCCATTGGCAGGAGGTCCTCCCTGACGCGCTCCACGCTATTAGGCCCCTCCTATGTACGGCCACCAATCAGACCTCTAATGAGCGGCTATTTGTTTTTTCCAGGGGCACTACCACGGGGGTTTCGCTCCCAGCATGGTTGAAGACACCGGGCCCGGTTCTCCTCCGGAAGCACGTCCGGACCCACAAAACTGACCCACTCATGGAGAGAGTGCTCCTACTCCACTCGAACCCCCAATACGCGTTCATCGAATACCCTGACAGCCGTCAGACACTGTTTCCCTCTGGGACCTGGAGCCTGCAGGATCCAACTCCAACACTACTGCCGAGGCGCCCCTCACACTACACCCCACCCAACCCCCCGCGCCCAGTGCCCCCACTCCTGCAGGTTCACTGCCCGTGCTCCGCGCCACCGCGCCTATGGGTTTCTGGTGCTCCCCGTCAACAGTCGAACCAGTCGGGTACTAAGCTCGGACCGAATCACTCCCGAAATCCGCCATGGGTCCCTCGCCGACCGCCACCACCCAGCCACCAGAAGAGGCTGCAACCCCGGTGCTTTGCAGATCTCTGAGGACGACTCGACCACCGGACTAACTCAATTTGTAGACCCATCACCCCCGCTGTACTTGATTTTTGTACAGGGGGTGAATGTGGTGAATCACAATCCTAGTAATTCACACTGTGTTATATTGTATGTGTTGTGTCTCTGTAAGTTTGGTATATGAGCAGTTGCGCAGCTCTGCCCATAGGGGGAAATCAGGAGTTTGTACTGGGCTCCACCCTTGGCTCCGCCCACGGTTCTGCCCATGGCTCCTCCCACTAACTGGAAATATAAAGATCTGCTGTTGTGAGCCTGCTGTCAGTTCATCTCGTTGCAGGCAGGCTCAGTTGTAAGACTATTAAAACCACTGTTCACTTCTCGTGACTTGATGGTCACATCAGGGGTCAGACAGGCTGCGGTGGGGCCCTGTCCTGGGGGGGTCAGACAGGCTGCAGTAGGGCCCTGTCCTTGAGGGGCGGGGTGTCAGACAGGCTGCAGTGGGGCCCTGTCCTGGGGGGGGGGTGTCAGACAGGCTGCAGTGGGGCCCTGTCCGGGGGAGGGGGGGGGAGGTGGGTCAGACAGGCTGCAGCTGTGATCACTCCAGTTATGGGTCTTCGCAATATTTAAATACGGCTTGAAGCCCTCACAGAGCAAAGCTCCTCACCCCCCCAAACCTGCCCGGTACAGGGCCGCCCCCAACCCCCCCCCCCCCCCCACCCCTCAAACTGGCCCTGTACAGGGCCCCCCACCCCTCAAACCGGCCCGGTACAGGCCTCCCCACCCCCAAAAGGGGCCGGTACAAGGCCCCGCCCCACCACCCCCCCCAAACCGGCCCGCTACAGGACCCGCCCCCCCACCCCCTCCCAAACCGGCCTGGTACAAGGCCCCGCCCCCACACCCTCCCAAACTGGCCCGGTACAGGGCCCCCCACCCCCCCAAACCGGCCCGGTACATGGCCCCTCCCACCCCCCTCCCAAACCGACCCAGTACAGGGCCCCCCCACCCCCCACCCCCCCCCCACCCCCAAACCGTCCCGGTACAGGGCACCACCCCCACCCCCACCCCTCAAAACGGCCCAGTACAGGCCCCCCCCACCCCACCCCCACCCCACCCCCAAAACGGCCCTGTACAAGGCCCCGCCCCCCCCCCCCCCCCCCAAACCGGCCTGGTACAGGGCCCCCCACCCCCCTCAAACCAGCCCGGTACAGGGCCCCCCCACCCCCCTCCCAAACTGGACCGGTACAAGGCCCTGCCCACCCCCCAAAAGGGCCCGGTACAAGACCCCCCCCCCCCCCCCCCCCCCAACCCGGCCCAGTACAGGGCCCCCCCACCCCATTCCAGACTCGGTACAGGGCCCCACCCCCCCCCCCCCCCCCCCAAACCGGACCGGTACAGGTCCCCGCCGAGCCCATGGGCAGTAGTTCCGGTGTCTTTGAGCTTAGTGGTAAACCACTGTTGTACATATTAGGAGATGTACAGTAAGATCCTGTACTATAGGTACAGCGGTAGTCCCTGCCTGCTGGCTCCACCCAGTAGGCGGAGTATAAGTATTGCGTCCTCTGTACAGCAGCCATTTCACCAGCTGCTGTAGGAGGCCACACATCTTAGTGTATTAAAGCCTCAGTTGTATTCAACTCTCGTCTTTGTCCAATTGATCGTGCATCAGTTTATTGCTCTAAGATTTTCAGAAGATGGACCTCCACATCAAACCAGATCGCCTGCAGCTGGATCCGCAATCAAGCGACACCAAAAAGGACTTTCAGCACTGGCTAGCTTGCTTCGAAGCTTATATCAGGTCTGCATCTGACCCAATTCCAGAAGCTCAGAAAATACAGATACAGTACTCGAGACTGGGCTCCAACATCTTTCCTCTCATCCAGGACGCGCCAAACTACGACGAAGCCATGACGCTTCTGAAGAGAATTACGCCCAGTGGACGAACACGCTCTTCATCAGACACGTACTCTCCACTCACTGTCAGATCCCTGGTGAGTCCGTACAGGATTTCTGGTGTGCCTTAATTCCACTAGTCAGAGACTGTGACTGTCAGGCCGTTACGGCCACGGAACATTCCAACCTCCTCATGCGGGACGCTTTTGTTACGGGGATTGGGTCAGACTTCACACGTCAGCGACTTTTAGAAGGGGTCACGCTCGATCTCGCAGAGACAAAGAAACTAGTGCTATCCATGACGGTCGCCTCGTGCGACATTAGAGGCCGACACCCCCAGTCGCACGGCCCACCCCTCCTAACCATCGTGGACCCCACAGACGGCTGCCCCAGAGGGGACCTTACCCAGCCAACACGCCTGCGCCACACGCCAGCCAGCGTACCCCGGAGGTCCCCGATGTTACTTTTACGGCCGACAAAAACACCCCCACCAACGCTGCCCGGCCCGCGCTGCCCTTTGTAAGGCCTGCGGTAAGAAGGGGCACTTCGCCGCGGTGTGCCAGGCCCTCTCAGTTGCAGCCACCGCCCCCACCCCCCTCGTTTACGGACAATGGGCGCCGCCATCTTCCCCTCCGCGGTACACGTGTGGCCCCCTGCGTGCCACCATCTTTTTAAACCCCCGCAACGTGTGGCCAGTGGCGCCGCCGTTTTGTCCACCCTATGATCTCCAGGCGCCTCCATCACGTCTTCCCCATGGTACATGGGCACCGCCATCGTTCCAGGATGCATGACCCCGGGCACCCCATCGTCCGAAACAGGCGATGACCAGCCACAACTCGCCTGGGTCACTATCAACCTGTCTAGCCCACACAACCTGGCCACCCCATCGACCAGCGTTAAGATCGATGGGCACGTGACCTCTTGACTACTTGCTGACTGCACTCCGGGAGCACCGATAGCTTCATCCATCCAGATACGGTAAGGTGCTGCCCCCTCACGGTACACCCCGCCAATCAAAGAATCTCCCTGGCCTCCGGATCCCGCTCCGTGGCGATCTGGGGGTACTGTATAGTCATGCTCACGGTCCAGGACGTAGAATTTGGCGGCTTCCGCCTCTACGTCCTTCCCAATCTCTGCGCTGCCCTACTACTCGGCCTGGACTTCCAGTGTAACCTCCAGAGCCTAACCCTGAAATTCGGCAAGCCCCCACCCCCCCTTACTGTGTGCGGCCTCACAACCCAAAAGGTCGACCCACCTTCCCTTTTCGCAAATCTAACCCCGGATTGCAAACCCGTCGCCACCAGGAGCAGACGGTACAGCACCCAGGACAGGACCTTCATCAGGTCTGAGGTCCAGCGATTGCTTCGTGAAGGCACCATTGAGGCCAGCAACAGCCCCTGGAGAGCCCAAGTGGTAGTAGTTAAAACTGGGGAGAAACACAGAATGGTCATGGACTACAGCCAGACCATCAACAGGTACACGCAGCTCGACGCGTACCCCCTCCCACGCATATCTGATATGGTCAATCAGATTGCACAGTGTCGGGTCTTCTCAACCGTAGACCTCAAATCCGCCTACCACCAGCTCCCCATCCATAAGGCAGACCGTCCATACACTGCCTTCAAGGCAGATGGTCGCCTCTATCACTTCCTTAGGGTTCCCTTCACGTCACCAACGGGGTCTCGGTCTTCCAAAGGGAGATGGACCGAATGGTCGACCGGTACGGGCTGCAGGCCACTTTCCCGTACCTAGACAACGTCACCATCTGCGGCCATGATCAGCAGGACCACGACGCCAACCTTGCAAAATTCCCCCACACCGCCACCCTCCTAAACCTCACCTATAACAAGGAGAAGTGCGTGTTCAGCACGAACCCCTTAGCCAGCCTCGGCTATGTGGTCCAGAACGGAGTTCTAGGGCCCGTCCCCGACCACATGTGCCCCCTCATGGTGCTACCCCTCCCCCCTGCCCCAAGGCCCTCAAACGCTGCCTGGGGTTCTTTTCTTACTACGCCCAGTGGGTCCCAAACTATGCGGACAAGGCCCACCCACTCATCCAGTCCACCCATTTTCCCCTGACGGCCAAGGCTCAACAGGCCTTCGCCCGTATCAGAGCCGATATTGCCAAGGCCGGGATGCACGCAGTAGACGAGGCACTGCCATTTCAAGTGGAGAGCGATGCATCAGATGTCGCTCTAGCCGCCACCCTCAATCAGGCAGGCAGTCCCGTGGCATTCTTTTCCCGCATCCTTCATGCCTCCGAAATTCGGCACTCATCCGTTGAAAAAGAGGCCCAAGCTATCATTGAAGCTGTGCGGCATTGGAGGCATTACCTGGCCAGCAGGAGATTCACTCTCCTCACTGAACAACGGTCGGTTGCCTTCATGTTTAATAACACACAGCGGGGCAAGATCAAAAATTATAAAACCTTGAGGTGGGGGATCGAGCTCTCCATCTACAACTACGAGATTATGTATCGCCCCGGCAAGCTCAACGAGCCCCCAGACACCCTTCACGAGGTACATGTGCCAGCGCACAAGTAGACCGACTCCGGAGTCTGCACGACAGCCTTTATCACCCGGGAGTCACACGGTTGTCCCATTTCATAAAGGCCCGCAATCTGCCCTACTCCATCGAGGAAGTAAAGATAATCACCAGAGACTGCCAGGTCTGTGCGGAGTGAAAACCCACTTCTGCCGGCCGGACCGCGCGCGCCTGGTGAAGGCCTCCTGCACCTTTGAACGCCTCAGTGTGGATTTCAAAGGGCCCCTTCCGTCCACTGACTGTAACACGTATTTCCTCAGTGTGGTCGATGGGTACTCCAGATTTCCCTTCGCCATCCCATGCCCCGATATGACGTCTGCCACCGTCATCAAAGCCCTCAACACCATCTTAGCTCTGTTCAGTTTCCCCGCCTACATCCACAGTGACAGGGGATCCTCATTCATGAGCGATGAGCTGTGTCAGTTGCTGCTCAGCAGGGGTATCGCCTCCAGCAGGATGGCCAGCTATAACCCCCGGGGAAACGGGCAGGTAGTGAGGGAGAACAGGACGGTCTGGGGGGCCATCTAACTGGCCCTACGGTCGAGGAATCTCCCGGCCTCCCGCTGGCAGGAGGTCCTCCCCAATGCACTCCACTCCATTCGGTCACTACTGTGCACTGCCACTAACAACACACCTCATGAACATCTCTTTGCCTTCCCCAGGAAGTCCACATCCGGGGTGTCGCTCCTGACTTGGCTCGCAGCTCCAGGACCCTGTTCTCTCCGGTACGTCCGACTCCACAAGGCAGACCCGTTGGTGGAGAGGGTGCAGTTGCTCCATGCGAACCCCCAGTATGCCGACGGGGCGTACCCCGACGGCCGCCAGGATACTGTCTCCCTCAGGGATCTGGCACGAGCAGGTTCCACACGCACACACACACACACCTCTGGCCCGGCTCCACCCCCCCTCCCCCGGCGCTCCCAGCAGCAACCCCCCCCCAGGACCATCTGTCCTCCCCCTGCCCACGCCCGAGGATGAAGAGGATTTCGGCACGTTCCTGGAGTCACCGAGGACTAGGCTAACATTTGTGTAGTCGCCACCACTGCGTCACTCCCAGCGGCACATTAAGGCTAAACCTATAACTGGCTTACTGGACTTCAAAAGAAACATTTTTTTTGCAAATACTGTACATTAAACTCCAACTTGCTGTATATAGTTCTCCACCACCCCTGCCGGACTCAATCTTAACAGGGGGTGAATGTGGTAAACCACTGTTTTACATATTAGGAGATGTACGGTAAAACCCTGTACTACAGGTACAGCGGTAGTCCCTGCCTGCTGGCTCCGTCCAGTTGGCGGAGTATAAATATGTGTGTCCTCCATACAGCAGCCATTTCACCAGCTGCTGTGGGAGGCCACACATCTTAGAGTAATAAAGCCTCAGTTGTAATCAACTCTCGTCTATGTCCAATTGATCGTGCATCAAGCTGCTTGCTAAAAAATGGAAAGGGTGACTCACATCCTCAATTTCTCCCAGCAGCCATTGTGCCGGTTTCCCATTTTTGAAATGGACTAAATGTCGCCCACGTGACTTCCTGCTAGGAAAACGGGTAATTCCCGGGAGGCCACTGCATTCAACTTCAATCTTGTTAATGAGATCGAAATGAATGCAAATTAGGCTTTAATGATATTCTGACCTCACCCACCGGGAGCAGTCGGGTGAATTATAAACTGGTTTGGGCCCTGCGTGTATCTCCATTTTGTCCTCTCCCGCTATTCATCTGGTGTTCCCGGATCGAGGCTGGACGTGACGTGGTCGCTGAATTATGCCCATTGAGTTAGAAATCACTAACAGCTCGCGATCTGATGGAGAGATGTTTCAGAAAACCCATGGAAATGCTGAGCATCATTTCAACTGGACCAGAATACAAGGGCTGGAATTTATTTTTCAGCTTTACAGAGGATTCACCCAAATATTCAGGTCAGATGTAAAATTTCAAGCAGTGTAGGGAGCCCCAAGGATCCCTTGGGATGTCTGGTGGATCCCTCTTGACCATTCATGGTCCCTCTAGACCTTCCTGCCCATGATTCCCTTTCCACCTGAACTGGTCACATAATGAAGCTGTCATTGTTCTCCTCGCACATTCAACCATCCCACCTCAATCAGCTGTCCCTTCCCTCACTCAACATCCCTATTTCACATAGGGTCCCTCACACTTTATTCAGAGCTCCCTGTCCCTCACTTAGGCCTCTGACTGAAATAGCAGATTGAGCTTTTCTGACATAGTGCTGGCTCAGTATGTCACCACCTCGGACCTCACCAGTTTATGATACGTGTCCTTCTCAAGAGGGCAGAATAAGATCAGAACACAACAGAAGGAATCACTGCATTTTGCCCATTGTCCATCAGGCAGTGGGTGCTGATCCAGATAAAATCAGGACAACGGAAATCCAAGCCACACTTTTCAAATTTGACTTGCGGTTATTTCTATTGCACGCTAACACACGTAACTTCACAAATCCCCTTTTAGCAGCAATGAGATCAATATTCAGCTGTTATACGCATTAGGAGAATTCCACTGTGATAAACATCTGCAGCTGTAGGAAAATATGGCTGGTCCAGCTTGAAACAGCCAGTCTGGGAGTGAAGTGAGCCTGCAGGGAACTGAAGCAGAGAAGCAGGATATTTTTGCTCAGACTGAGTGAGCCAGATTTATTGGGACGTGAACAATGAAGTTCTGTCTGGATCCTGCCCACTTGTCTATTAGCCCATACCAAGTGGGAACAGCTGTTGTTAGACATCAGCAAATTGTTGCTATGGAAATCTTTCTTCATTGCTCATATCTTTATCTTCTGTAGATGTTAACTTGGAATCATAGAATCCCGACAGTGAACAAGGAGGCCATTCGGCCCATTGAGTCTGTGCTGATCCTTCAAAAGAGCACCCGACCAAGGCCTAATCTCCCGGCCTATCCCTGTAACCCAGTAACCCTATCTAACCTTTTTGGACACAGAGGGCAATTTATCATGGTCAACCTGCCTTTGGACTAAGGGATGAAACTGGAGCACCCAGAGAAAACCCACGCAGTCATGGGGAGGACTCTCAGAGGATACAGCCGGATTTAGATTGTTTGGAGACTTGGGCGGAGAGATGGCAGATGGAGTTTAATCCGGACAAATGTGAGGTAATGCATTTTGGAAGGTCTAATGCAGGTAGGGAATATACAGTGAATGGTAGAACCCTCAAGTGTATTGACAGTCAGAGAGATCTAGGTGTACAGGTCCACAGGCCACTGAAAGGGGCAACACAGGTGGAGAAGGTAGTCAAGAAGGCATATGGCAGGGCAGCACGGTGGTGCAGTGGGTTAGCCCTGCTGCCTCACAGCGCCGAGGTCCCAGGTTCGATCCTGGTTCTGGGTCACTGTCTGTCAGGAGTTTGCACATTCTCCCCGTGTTTGCGTGGGTTTTGCCGCTACAACCCAAGGATGTGCAGGCTAGGTAGATTGGCCATGCTAAATTGCCCCTTAATTGGAAAAAATGAATTGGGAACTCTAAATGTATTTATTTTTTAAAAGAAAGCATACGGCATGTTTGCCTTTATTGGCCGGGGCCTTGAGTATGAGAATTAGCAAGTCATGTTGCAGCTGTATAGAAACTTAGTTAGGCCACACTTGGAGTATAGTGTTCAATTCTCGTCGCACACTACCAGAAGGATGTGGAGGCTTTAGAGAGGGTGCAGAAGAGATTTACCAGGATGTTGCCTGGTATGGAGGGCATTAGCTATGAGGAGCAGTTGAATAAACTCGGTTTGTTCTCACTGGAACGAAGGAGGTTGAGGGGCGACCTGATAGAGGTCTACAAAATTATGAGGGGCATAAACAGAGTGGATACTCAGAGGCTTTTCCCCAGGATAGAGGGGTCAATTACTAAGGGGCATAGGTTTAAGGTGTGAGGGGCAAGGTTTAGAGGCGATGTACGAGGCAGGTTTTTTACACAGTGGGTGCCTGGAAGTCGCTGCCGGAGGTGGTGGTGGAAGCAGGGACGATAGTGACATTTAAGGGCATCTGGACAAATACATGAATAGGATGGGAATAGAGGGATACGGACCCAGAAAGTGCAGAAGATTTTAGTTTAGACGGGCAGCATGAACGGCACGGGCTTTGAGGGCCGAAGGGCCTGTTCCTGTGCTGTACATTTCTTTGTTATAACGTGCAGACTCCGTACGGACAGGTACCCATGTATTGAACCCGGATCCCTGGCACTGTGAGACAGCCCCTCGCTGACAGCAATGTCCACCTCTGAGGGCATTGGATCAACCACATTGTTGTGGGTCTGGAGTCACAAATAGGCCAGACCAGGTAAGGACGGCAGATTTCCTTCCCTGAAGGATATTAGTGAACCAGATGGATTTTTTCAACAATCGTTTCATGGTTGTCATTAGGTCATTCCGGATGTTTTTGAATTTATTTCATATTCCGCTATCTGCGGTGGTGGGATTGGAACCCGGGTCCCCAGAGCATGACTCTGGGTCTCTGGATTACAAGTCCAGCGACAACACCACTACACCACCTCTCCTTTGCTGCACAGTCTGACCTTGCTCAGTATATTTAAGGTATTGCCCAATCTAAAGGTGGGTCAACATGGATCTATTTCTTTAGTTAAAGGATAGAAATAACTGGAGGATATTTTGATGTTCTTGTTTCTGTGTTTTCCATTCAGCAAAAATATTATAACCCTAACCCTAATTATAAGAAACAGATTTTGTGACAATGAAATCATTCAACGTTTTGGACATTTACCTTCACAGGTCAAAGGGAATGAATTGAACAGGGAGCGATTACATCAGGAATATATCCCATAGGGATCTCAAATATTTATTTCTTCAGTCAACCGCCCCACTTTACTCTTCGCAATAAATACATGAAACATCTCGCAGCTCCTATCCCAAAATCACAGGTATGACGTCAGTGCAATATAAGGATCCATAGACTTCCCAGCAGCAGGGAGAGCGTGCACATCGAGGATGGATGCAATGGAAGGTGCGGGCGCGTGGCCCATTTCAGAGCCAATTGGTTTGTGGGTCATGTGACCTGAACATCTTTGGACATGTGGCAGGAAACCGGCGCACCTGGAGGAAACCCACACAGACACGGGGAGAACATGCAGTCTCCACACAGACAGCAATGAAAATCGGGAGTCAAACCTGGGACCCTGGACCTGAGAAGCAACAGTGCTAACCACTGTGCTACGTTGGTGCCCACTGTGCTGTGCCTGTATTGCAGTTGCTTCACCTGTATTATAGTTGCTGTGCCTGTATTATAGTTGCTGTGCCTGTATTATAATTGCTGTGCCTGTATTGTAGTTGCTGTGTCTGTATTATAGTGGCAGTGTCTGTATTATAGTTGCTGTGCCTGTATTATAGTTCCTGTGCCTGTATTATAGTTGCTGTGTCTGTATTATAGTTGCTGTGCCTGTATTATAATTGCTGTGCCTGTATTGTAGTTGCTGTGCCTGTATTATAGTTGATGGGCCTGTATTATAGTTGATGGGCCCGTATTGTAGTTGCTGTGCCTGTATTATAGTGGCAGTGTCTGTATTATAGTTGCTGTGCCTGTATTATAGTTCCTGTGCCTGTATTATAGTTGCTGTGTCTGTATTATAGTTGCTGTGCCTGTATTATAATTGCTGTGCCTGTATTGTAGTTGCTGTGCCTGTATTATAGTTGATGGGCCCGTATTGTAGTTGCTGTGCCTGTATTATAGTTGTTGTGCCTGTATTATAGTTGCTGAGCCAGTATTGTAGTTGCTGTGCCTGTATTATAGTTGATGGGCCCGTATTGTAGTTGCTGTGTCTGTATTATAGTTGCTGAGCCTGTATTGTAGTTGCTGAGCCTGTATTGTAGTTGCTGTGCCTGTATTTGTATTTGTGGGCCCGTATTGTAGTTGCCGTGTCTGTATTGTAGTTGCTGAGCCTGTATTGTAGTTGTTGTGCCTGTATTGTAGTTGCTGAGCCTGTATTATAGTTGCTGTGCCTGTATTTTAGTTGCTGAGCCTGTATTATAGTTGCTGTGCCTGTATTTTAGTTGCTGTGCCTGTATTATAGTTGCTGTGCCTGTATTGTAGTTGCTGTGCCTGTATTGTAGTTGCTGAGCCTGTATTATAGTTGCTGTGCCTGTATTTTAGTTGCTGAGCCTGTATTATAGTTGCTGTGCCTGTATTTTAGTTGCTGTGCCTGTATTATAGTTGCTGTGCCTGTATTGTAGTTGCTGTGCCTGTATTGTAGTTGCTGAGCCTGTATTATAGTTGCTGTGCCTGTATTTTAGTTGCTGTGCATGGATTGTAGTTGCTGTGCCTGTATTATAGTTGCTGTGCCTGTATTATAGTTTCTGTGCCTGCATTATAGTTGCTGTGCCTGTATTATAGTTTCTGTGCCTGCATTATAGTTGCTGTGCCTATATTATAGTTGCTGTGCCTGTATTATCATTGCTCAGCCTGTATTATAGTTGCTGTGCCTGTATTGTAGATGCTCAGCCTGTATTGTAGTTGCTGTGCCTGTATTATAGTAGCTGTGCCTGTATTGTAGTTGCTCAGCCTGTACTGTAGTTGCTGTGCCTGTATTATAGTTGCTCAGCCTGTATTGTAGTTGCTGTGCCTGTATTATAGCTGCTGTGCCTGTATTGTAGTTGCTGACCCTGTATTGTAGTTGCTGGGACTGTATTGTAGTTTCTGTACCTGTATTGTAGTTGCTGTGCCTGTATTATAGTTGATGGGCCCGTATTGTAGTTGCTGTGTCTGTATTGTAGTTGCTGTGCCTGTATTGTATTTGCTGTGCCTGTATTATAGTTGTTGTGCCTGTATTGTAGTTGCTGAGCCTGTATTGTCGTTGCTGTGCCTGAATTGTAGTTGCTGTGCCTGTATTGTAGTTGCTGTGCCTGTATTATAGTTGCTGTGCGTGTATTATAGTTGCTGTTCCTGTATTATAGTTGCTGTGCCTGTATTATAGTTGCTGTGTCTGTATTATAGTTGCTGTGCCTGTATTATAATTTCTGTGCCTGTATTGTAGTTGCTGTGCCTGTATTATAGTTGCTGTACCTGTATTGTAGTTGCTGTGCCTGTATTATAGCTGATGGGCCCGTATTGTAGTTGCTGTGTCTCTATTATAGTTGCTGTGCCTGTATTATAGTTGCTGTGCCTGTATTATAATTGCTGTGCCTGTATTGTAGTTGCTGTGTCTGTATTATAGTTGCTGTGCCTGTATTATAGATGCTCAGCCTGTATTGTAGTTGCTGTGCCTGTATTGTAGTTGCTGTGCCTGTATTATAGTTGATGGGCCCGTATTGTAGTTGCTGTGCCTGTATTATAGTTGCTGTGTCTGTATGATAGTTGCTGTGCCTGTATTATAATTGCTGTGCCTGTATTAGAGTTGATGGGTCCGTATTGTAGTTGCTGTGCCTGTATTGTAGTTGCTGTGCATATATTGTAGTTGCTGTGCCTGTATTATAGTTGTTGTGCCTGTATTATAGTTGCTGTGCCTGTATTGTAGTTGCTGTGCCTGTATTATAGTTGATGGGTCCGTATTGTAGTTGCTGTGCCTGTATTGTAGTTGCTGTGCATATATTGTAGTTGCTGTGCCTGTATTATAGTTGTTGTGCCTGTATTATAGTTGATGGGTCCGTATTGTAGTTGCTGTGCTTGTATTGTAGTTGCTGTGCCTGTATTATAGTTGATGGGTCCGTATTGTAGTTGCTGTGCCTGTATTATAGTTGATGGATCCGTATTGTAGTTGCTGTGCCTGTATTGTAGTTGCTGTGCATATATTGTAGTTGCTGTGCCTGTATTATAGTTGTTGTGCCTGTATTATAGTTGCTGAGCCAGTATTGTAGTTGCTGTGCCTGTATTGTAGTTGCTGTGTCTGTATTATAGTTGCTGAGCCTGTATTGTAGTTGCTGAGCCTGTATTGTAGTTGCTGTGCCTGTATTGTAGTTGCTGTGCGTGTATTTGTATTTGTGGGCCCGTATTGTAGTTGCCGTGTCTGTATTGTAGTTGCTGAGCCTGTATTGTAGTTGCTGTGCCTGTATTGTAGTTGCTGAGCCTGTATTATAGTTGCTGTGCCTGTATTTTAGTTGCTGTGCCTGTATTATAGTTGCTGTGCCTGTATTGTAGTTGCTGTGCCTGTATTGAAGTTGCTGAGCCTGTATTATAGTTGCTGTGCCTGTATTTTAGTTGCTGAGCCTGTATTATAGTTGCTGTGCCTGTATTTTAGTTGCTGTGCCTGTATTATAGTTGCTGTGCCTGTATTGTAGTTGCTGTGCCTGTATTGTAGTTGCTGTGCCTGTATTGTAGTTGCTGAGCCTGTATTATAGTTGCTGTGCCTGTATTTTAGTTGCTGAGCCTGTATTATAGTTGCTGTGCCTGTATTTTAGTTGCTGTGCCTGTATTATAGTTGCTGTGCCTTTATTGTAGTTGCTGTGCCTGTATTCTAGTTGCTGAGCCTGTATTATAGTTGCTGTGCCTGTATTTTAGTTGCTGTGCATGGATTGTAGTTGCTGTGCCTGTATTATAGTTGCTGTGCCTGTATTATAGTTTCTGTGCCTGCATTATAGTTGCTGTGCCTGTATTATAGTTTCTGTGCCTGCATTATAGTTGCTGTGCCTATATTATAGTTGCTGTGCCTGTATTATCATTGCTCAGCCTGTATTATAGTTGCTGTGCCTGTATTGTAGATGCTCAGCCTGTATTGTAGTTGCTGTGCCTGTATTATAGTAGCTGTGCCTGTATTGTAGTTGCTCAGCCTGTACTGTAGTTGCTGTGCCTGTATTATAGTTGCTCAGCCTGTATTGTAGTTGCTGTGCCTGTATTATAGCTGCTGTGCCTGTATTGTAGTTGCTGACCCTGTATTGTAGTTGCTGGGACTGTATTGTAGTTTCTGTACCTGTATTGTAGTTGCTGTGCCTGTATTATAGTTGATGGGCCCGTATTGTAGTTGCTGTGTCTGTATTGTAGTTGCTGTGCCTGTATTGTATTTGCTGTGCCTGTATTATAGTTGTTGTGCCTGTATTGTAGTTGCTGA
This sequence comes from Scyliorhinus canicula, assembly GCF_902713615.1. Taxonomy (NCBI): domain Eukaryota; kingdom Metazoa; phylum Chordata; class Chondrichthyes; order Carcharhiniformes; family Scyliorhinidae; genus Scyliorhinus; species Scyliorhinus canicula. Next base: position 31,584 of record NC_052157.1, read on the forward strand.
GCCTGTATTGTCGTTGCTGTGCCTGAATTGTAGTTGCTGTGCCTGTATTGTAGTTGCTGTGCCTGTATTATAGTTGCTGTGCGTGTATTATAGTTGCTGTTCCTGTATTATAGTTGCTGTGCCTGTATTATAGTTGCTGTGTCTGTATTATAGTTGCTGTGCCTGTATTATAATTTCTGTGCCTGTATTGTAGTTGCTGTGCCTGTATTATAGTTGCTGTACCTGTATTGTAGTTGCTGTGCCTGTATTATAGCTGATGGGCCCGTATTGTAGTTGCTGTGTCTCTATTATAGTTGCTGTGCCTGTATTATAGTTGCTGTGCCTGTATTATAATTGCCGTGCCTGTATTGTAGTTGCTGTGTCTGTATTATAGTTGCTGTGCCTGTATTATAGATGCTCAGCCTGTATTGTAGTTGCTGTACCTGTATTGTAGTTGCTGTGCCTGTATTATAGTTGATGGGCCCGTATTGTAGTTGCTGTGCCTGTATTATAGTGGCAGTGTCTGTATTATAGTTGCTGTGCCTGTATTATAGTTCCTGTGCCTGTATTATAGTTGCTGTGTCTGTATTATAGTTGCTGTGCCTGTATTATAATTGCTGTGCCTGTATTGTAGTTGCTGTGCCTGTATTATAGTTGATGGGTCCGTATTGTAGTTGCTGTGCCTGTATTGTAGTTGCTGTGCATATATTGTAGTTGCTGTGCCTGTATTATAGTTGTTGTGCCTGTATTATAGTTGCTGTGCCTGTATTGTAGTTGCTGTGCCTGTATTATAGTTGATGGGTCCGTATTGTAGTTGCTGTGCCTGTATTGTAGTTGCTGTGCATATATTGTAGTTGCTGTGCCTGTATTATAGTTGTTGTGCCTGTATTATAGTTGATGGGTCCGTATTGTAGTTGCTGTGCCTGTATTGTAGTTGCTGTGCCTGTATTATAGTTGATGGGTCCGTATTGTAGTTGCTGTGCCTGTATTATAGTTGATGGGTCCGTATTGTAGTTGCTGTGCCTGTATTGTAGTTGCTGTGCATATATTGTAGTTGCTGTGCCTGTATTATAGTTGTTGTGCCTGTATTATAGTTGCTGAGCCAGTATTGTAGTTGCTGTGCCTGTATTGTAGTTGCTATGTCTGTATTATAGTTGCTGAGCCTGTATTGTAGTTGCTGAGCCTGTATTGTAGTTGCTGTGCCTGTATTGTAGTTGCTGTGCGTGTATTTGTATTTGTGGGCCCGTATTGTAGTTGCCGTGTCTGTATTGTAGTTGCTGAGCCTGTATTGTAGTTGCTGTGCCTGTATTGTAGTTGCTGAGCCTGTATTATAGTTGCTGTGCCTGTATTTTAGTTGCTGAGCCTGTATTATAGTTGCAGTGACTGTATTTTAGTTGCTGTGCCTGTATTATAGTTGCTGTGCCTGTATTGTAGTTGCTGTGCCTGTATTGAAGTTGCTGAGCCTGTATTATAGTTGCTGTGCCTGTATTTTAGTTGCTGAGCCTGTATTATAGTTGCTGTGCCTGTATTTTAGTTGCTGTGCCTGTATTATAGTTGCTGTGCCTGTATTGTAGTTGCTGTGCCTGTATTGTAGTTGCTGAGCCTGTATTATAGTTGCTGTGCCTGTATTTTAGTTGCTGTGCATGGATTGTAGTTGCTGAGCCTGTAATGTAGTTGCTGTGCCTGTATTATAGTTTCTGTGCCTGCATTATCATTGCTCAGCCTGTATTATAGTTGCTGTGCCTGTATTGTAGATGCTCAGCCTGTATTGTAGTTGCTGTGCCTGTATTATAGTAGCTGTGCCTGTATTGTAGTTGCTCAGCCTGTACTGTAGTTGCTGTGCCTGTATTATAGTTGCTCAGCCTGTATTGTAGTTGCTGTGCCTGTATTATAGCTGCTGTGCCTGTATTGTAGTTGCTGACCCTGTATTGTAGTTGCTGGGACTGTATTGTAGTTTCTGTACCTGTATTGTAGTTGCTGTGCCTGTATTATAGTTGATCGGCCCGTATTGTAGTTGCTGTGTCTGTATTGTAGTTGCTGTGCCTGTATTGTATTTGCTGTGCCTGTATTATAGTTGTTGTGCCTGTATTGTAGTTGCTGAGCCTGTATTGTCGTTGCTGTGCCTGAATTGTAGTTTGCTGTGCCTGTATTGTAGTTGCTGTGCCTGTATTATAGTTGCTGTGCGTGTATTATAGTTGCTGTTCCTGTATTATAGTTGCTGTGCCTGTATTATAGTTGCTGTGTCTGTATTATAGTTGCTGTGCCTGTATTATAATTTCTGTGCCTGTATTGTAGTTGCTGTGCCTGTATTATAGTTGCTGTACCTGTATTGTAGTTGCTGTGCCTGTATTATAGCTGATGGGCCCGTATTGTAGTTGCTGTGTCTCTATTATAGTTGCTGTGCCTGTATTATAGTTGCTGTGCCTGTATTATAATTGCTGTGCCTGTATTGTAGTTGCTGTGTCTGTATTATAGTTGCTGTGCCTGTATTATAGCTGCTGTGCCTGTATTGTAGTTGCTGACCCTGTATTGTAGTTGCTGGGACTGTATTGTAGTTTCTGTACCTGTATTGTAGTTGCTGTGCCTGTATTATAGTTGATGGGCCCGTATTGTAGTTGCTGTGTCTGTATTGTAGTTGCTGTGCCTGTATTGTATTTGCTGTGCCTGTATTATAGTTGCTGTGCCTGTATTGTCGTTGCTGTGCCTGAATTGTAGTTTCTGTGCCTGTATTGTAGTTGCTGTGCCTGTATTATAGTTGCTGTGCGTGTATTATAGTTGCTGTTCCTGTATTATAGTTGCTGTGCCTGTATTATAGTTGCTGTGTGGGTATTATAGTTGCTGTGCCTGTATTATAATTTCTGTGCCTGTATTGTAGTTGCTGTGCCTGTATTATAGTTGCTGTACCTGTATTGTAGTTGCTGTGCCTGTATTATAGCTGATGGGCCCGTATTGTAGTTGCTGTGTCTCTATTATAGTTGCTGTGCCGGTATTGTAGTTGCTGAGCCTGTATTGTAGTTGCTGTGCCTGTATTGTAGTTGCTGTGCGTGTATTTGTATTTGATGGGCCCGTATTGTAGTTGCTGTGTCTGTATTGTAGTTGCTGTGCCTGGATTGTAGTTGCTGTGCCTGTATTGTAGTTTCTGTGCCTGTATTATAGTTGCTGTGCCTGTATTATAGTTGCTGTGCCTGTATTATAATTGCTCAGCCTGTAGTATAGTTGCTGTGCCTGTATTGTAGTTGGTCAGCCTGTATTAAGAACATAAGAACATAAGAACATAAGATCTAGGAGCAGGAGTAGGCCATCTGGCCCCTCGAGCCTGCTCCGCCATTCAATTAGATCATGGCTGATCTTTTGTGGACTCAGCTCCACTTTCCAGCCCGAACACCATAACCCTTAATCCCTTTATTCTTCAAAAAACTATCTATCTTTACCTTAAAAACATGTAATGAAGGAGCCTCAACTGCTTCACTGGGCAAGGAATTCCATAGATTCACAACCCTTTGGGTGAAGAAGTTCCTCCTAAACTCAGTCCTAAATCTACTTCCCCTTATTTTGAGGCTATGCCCCATAGTTCTGCTGTCACCAGCCAGTGGAAACAACCTGCCCGCATCTATCCTATCTATTCCCTTCATAATTTTAAATGTTTCTATAAGATCCCCCTCATCCTTCTAAATTCCAACGAGTACAGTCCCAGTCTACTCAACCTCTCCTCATAATACAACCCCTTCAGCTCTGGGATTAACCTAGTGAATCTCCTCTGCACACCCTCCAGCGCCAGTACGTCCTTTCTCAAGTAAGGAGACCAAAACTGATCACAATACTCCAGGTGTGGCCGCACTAACACCTTATACAATTGCAACATAACCTCCCTAGTCTTAAACTCCATCCCTCTAGCAATGAAGGACAAAATTCCATTTGCCTTCTTAATCACCTGTTGCACTTGTAAACCAACCTTCTGTGACTCATGCTGTGTCTGAATTGTAGTTGCTGTGCCTGTATTGTAGTTGCTGTTCCTGTATTATAGTAGCTGTGCCTGTATTGTAGTTGCTCAGCCTGTATTGTAGTTGCTTTGCCTGTATTGTAGTTGATGGGCCCGTATTGTAGTTGCTGTGTCTGTATTATAGCTGCTGTGCCTGTATTGTAGTTGCTGACCCTGTATTGTAGTTGCTGGGACTGTATTGTTGTTTCTGTACCTGTATTGTAGTTGCTGTGCCTGTATTATAGTTGATGGGCCCGTATTGTAGTTGCTGTGTCTGTATTGTAGTTGCTGAGCCTGTATTGTAGTTGCTGTGCCTGTATTGTAGTTGCTCAGCCTGTATTGTAGTTGCTGTGCCTGTATTGTCGTTGCTGTGCCTGAACTGTAGTTGCTGTGCCTGTATTGTCGTTGCTGTGCCTGTATTGTAGTTGCTGTGCCTGTATTGTAGTTGCTGTGCCTGTATTATAGTTGCTGTGCCTGTATTATAGTTGCTGTTCCTGTATTATAGTTGCTGTGCCTGTATTGTCGTTGCTGTGCCTGTATTGTAGTTGCTGTGCCTGTATTGTAGTTGCTGTGCCTGTATTATAGTTGCTGTGCCTTTATTATAGTTGCTGTGCCTGTATTGTAGTTGCTGTGCATATATTGTAGTTGCTGTGCCTTTATTGTAGTTGTTGTGCCTGTATTATAGTTGCTCAGCCTGTATTGTAGTTGCTGTGCCTGTATTATAGTTGATGGGCCCGTATTGTAGTTGCTGTGCCTGTATTGTAGTTGCTGTGCGTGTATTTGTATTTGATGGGCCCGTATTATAGTTGCTGTGTCTGTATTGTAGTTGCTGTGCCTGTATTATAGTTGCTGTGCCTTTATTATAGTTGCTGTGCCTGTATTGTAGTTGCTGTGCATATATTGTAGTTGCTGTGCCTTTATTGTAGTTGTTGTGCCTGTATTATAGTTGCTCAGCCTGTATTGTAGTTGCTGTGCCTGTATTATAGTTGATGGGCCCGTATTGTAGTTGCTGTGCCTGTATTGTAGTTGCTGTGCGTGTATTTGTATTTGATGGGCCCGTATTATAGTTGCTGTGTCTGTATTATAGTTGCTGAGCCTGTATTAGAACATAGAACATAGAACGATACAGCGCAGTACAGGCCCTTCGGCCCTCGATGTTGCACCGACATGGAAAAAAAACTAAAGGCCATCTAACCTACACTATGCCCTTATCATCCATATGTTTATCCAATAAATTTTTTTAAAAGCCCTCAATGTTGGCGAGTTCACTACTGTTGCAGGTAGGGCATTCCACGGCCTCACCACTCTTTGCGTAAAAAACCCACCTCTGACCTCTGTCCTATATCTATTACCCCTCAATTTAAGGCTTTGTCCCCTCGTGCTAGCCACCTCCATCCGCGGGAGAAGGCTCTCGCTGTCCACCCTATCTAACCCTCTGATCATTTTGTATGCCTCTATTAAGTCACCTCTTAACCTTCTTCTCTCTAACGAAAACAACCTCAAGTCCATCAGCCTTTCCTCATAAGATTTTCCCTCCATACCAGGCAACATCCTGGTAAATCTCCTCTGCACCCGTTCCAAAGCTTCCACGTCCTTCCTATAATGAGGCGACCAGAACTGTACGCAATACTCCAAATGCGGCCGTACTAGAGTTTTGTACAACTGCAACATGACCTCATGGCTCCGGAACTCAATCCCTCTACCAATAAAGGCCAACACACCATAGGCCTTCTTCACAACCCTATCAACCTGGGTGGCAACTTTCAGGGATCTATGTATATGGACACCGAGATCCCTCTGCTCATCCACACTACCAAGAATTTTACCATTAGCCAAATATTCCACATTCCTGTTATTCTTTCCAAAGTGAATCACCTCACACTTCTCCACATTAAACTCCATTTGCCACCTCTCAGCCCAGGTCTGCAGCTTATCTATGTCCCTCTGTAACCTGCAACATCCTTCCGCACTGTCTACAACTCCACCGACTTTAGTGTCGTCTGCAAATTTACTCACCCATCCTTCTGCGCCCTCCTCTAGGTCATTTATAAAAATGACAAACAGCAACGGCCCCAGAACAGATCCTTGTGGTACGCCACTCGTAACTGAACTCCATTCTGAACATTTCCCATCAACTACCACTCTCTGTCTTCTTTCAACTAGCCAATTTCTGATCCACATCTCTAAATCACCCTCAATCCCCAGCCTCCGTATTTTCTGCAATTGTATTTGATTTGTAGTTGCTGAGCCTGTATTGTAGTTTCTGTGCCTGTATTATAGTTGCTGTGCATGGATTGTAGTTGCTGAGCCTGTAATGTAGTTCCTGTGCCTGTATTGTCGTTTCTGTGCCTGTATTATAGTTGCTGTGCCTGTATTATAGTTGCTGTGCCTGTATTATAATTGCTCAGCCTGTATTATAGTTGCTGTGCCTGTATTATAGTTGCTCAGCCTGTATTGTAGTTGCTGTGCCTGTATTATAGTTGCTGTGCCTGTATTGTAGTTGCTCAGCCTGTATTGTAGTTGCTGTGCCTGTATTATAGTTGATGGGCCCGTATTGTAGTTGCTGTGTCTGTATTATAGCTGCTGTGCCTGTATTGTAGTTGATGACCCTGTATTGTAGTTGCTGGGACTGTATAGTAGTTTCTGTACCTGTATTGTAGTTGCTGTGCCTGTATTATAGTTGATGGGCCCGTATTGTAGTTGCTGTGTCTGTATTGTAGTTGCTGTGCCTGTATTATAGTAGCTGTGCCTGTATTGTAGTTGCTGAGCCTGTATTGTAGTTGCTGTGCCTGTATTATAGTTGTTGTGCCTGAATTGTAGTTGCTGAGCCTGTATTGTCGTTGCTGTGCCTGAATTGTAGTTGCTGAGCCTGTATTGTAGTTGCTGAGCCTGTATTGTAGTTGCTGTGCCTGTATTATAGTTGCTGTGCCTGTATTATAGTAGCTGTGCCTGTATTGTAGTTGCTCAGCCTGTATTGTAGTTGCTGTGCCTGTATTGTAGTTGCTGTTCCTGTATTATAGTTGCTGTGCCTGTATTATAGTAGCTGTGCCTGTATTGTAGTTGCTCAGCCTGTATTGTAGTTGCTGTGCCTGTATTATAGTTGTTCTGCCTGTATTATAGTAGCTGTGCCTGTATTGTAGTTGCTCAGCCTGTATTGTAGTTGCTGTTCCTGTATTATAGTTGTTGTGCCTGTATTATAGTAGCTGTGCCTGTATTGTAGTTGCTCAGCCTGTATTGTAGTTGCTGTTCCTGTATTATCGTTGCTGTGTCTGTATTATAGTTGCTGTGCCTGTATTGTAGTTGCTGTGCCTGTATTATAGTAGCTGTGCCTGTAATGTAGTTGCTGTGCCTGTATTATAGTAGCTGTGCCTGTATTGTAGTTGCTCAGCCTGTATTGTAGTTGCTGTGCCTGTATTATAGTTGTTGTGCCTGTATTATAGTTGCTGTGCCTGTATTGTAGTTGCTGAGCCTGTATTGTCGTTGCTGTGCCTGAATTGTAGTTGCTGTGCCAGTATTATAGTTGCTGTGCCTGTATTGTAGTTGCTGTGCCTGTATTGTAGCTGCTGTGCCTGTATTATAGAATTTACAGTGCAGAAGGAGGCCATTCGGCCCATCGAGTCTGCACCGGCTCTTGGAAAGAGCACCCTACCCAAGGTCAACACATCCACCCTATCCCCATAACCCAGTAACCCCACCCAACAATAAGGGTAATTTTGGACACTAAGGGCAATTTATCATGGCCAATCCACCTAACCTGCATGTCTATGGACTGAGGGAGGAAACCAGAGCACCCGGAGGAAACCCACGCACACACCGGGAGGATGTACAGACTCCGCACAGACAGTGACCCAAGCCGGAATCGAACCTGGGACCCTGGAGCTGTGAAGCAATTGTGCTATCCACAATGCTATCATGCCAACCTCTTGGGCTATTATTAAGAACATAAGAACATAAGAACTAGGAGCAGGAGTAGGCCATCTGGCCCCTCGAGCCTGCTCCACCATTCAATTAGATCATGGCTGATCTTTTGTGGACTCAGCTCCACTTTCCGGCCCGAACACCATAACCCTTAATCCCTTTATTCTTCAAAAAACTATCTATCTTTACCTTAAAAACATGTAATGAAGGAGCCTCAACTGCTTCACTGGGCAAGGAATTCCATAGATTCACAACCCTTTGGGTGAAGAAGTTCCTCCTAAACTCAGTCCTAAATCTACTTCCCCTTATTTTGAGGCTATGCCCCCTAGTTCTGCTGTCACCCGCCAGTGGAAACAACCTGCCCGCATCTATCCTATCTATTCCCTTCATAATTTTAAATGTTTCTATAAGATCCCCCCTCATCCTTCTAAATTCCAACGAGTACAGTCCCAGTCTACTCAACCTCTCCTCATAATACAACCCCTTCAGCTCTGGAATTAACCTAGTGAATCTCCTCTGCACACCCTCCAGCGCCAGTACGTCCTTTCTCAAGTAAGGAGACCAAAACTGAACACAATACTCCAGGTGTGGCCGCACTAACACCTTATATAATTGCAACATAACCTCCCTAGTCTTAAACTCCATCCCTCTAGCAATGAAGGACAAAATTCCATTTGCCTTCTTAATCACCTGTTGCACTTGTAAACCAACCTTCTGTGACTCATGCACTAGCACACCCAAGTCTCTCTGAACAGCGGCATGCTTTAATATTTTATCGTTTAAATAATAATCCCGTTTGCTGTTATTCCTACCAAAATGGATAACCTCACATTTGTCAACATTGTATTCCATCTGCCAGACCCGAGCCCATTCACTTAACCTATCCAAATCCCTCTGCAGACTTCCAGTATCCTCTGCACTTTTCGCTTTACCACTCATCTTAGTGTCATCTGCAAACTTGGACACATTGCCCTTGGTCCCCAACTCCAAATCATCAATGTAAATTGTGAACAATTGTGGGCCCAACACGGATCCCTGAGGGACACCACTAGCTACTGATTGCCAACCAGAAAAACACCCATTTATCCCAACTCTTTGCTTTCTATTAATTAACCAATCCTCTATCCATGCTACTACTTTACCCTTAATGCCATGCATCTTTATCTTATGCAGCAACCTTTTGTGTGGCACCTTGTCAAAGGCTTTCTGGAAATCCAGATATACCAAATCCATCGGCTCCCCGTTATCTACTGCACTGGTAATGTCCTCAAAAAATTCCACTAAATTAGTTAGGCATGACCTGCCTTTAACGAACCCATGCTGCGTCTGCCAATGGGACAATTTCTATCCAGATGCCTCGCAATTTCTTCCTTGATGATAGATTCCAGCATCTTCCCTATTACCGAAGTTAAACTCACTGGCCTATAATTTCCTGCTTTCTGCCTACCTCCTTTTTAAAACAGTGGCATCACGTTTGCTAATTTCCAATCCACCGGGACCACCCCAGAGTCTAGTGAATTTCGGTAAATTATCACTAGTGCATCTGCAATTTCCCTAGCCATCTCTTTTAGCACTCTGGGATGCATTCCATCAGGGCCAGGAGACTTGTCTACCTTTAGCCCCATTAGCTTGCCCATCGCTCCCTCCTTAGTGATAACAATCCTCTCAAGGTCCTCACCTGTTATAGCCTCATTTCTATCAGTCACTGGCATGTTATTTGTGTCTTCCACTGTAAAGACCGACCCAAAAAACCTGTTCAGTTCCTCAGCCATTTCCTCATTTCCCATTATTAAAACTCCCTTCTCATCCTCTAAGGGACCAATATTTACCTTAGCCACTCTTTTTTGTCTTATATATTTGTAAAAACTTTTACTGTCTGTTTTTATATTCTGAGCAAGTTTACTCTCATACTCTATCTTACTCTTCTTTATAGCTTTTTTAGTAGCTTTCTGTTGCCCCCTAAAGATTTCCCAGTCCGCTAATCTCCCTATAATATCCCAACAATATTGTAGTTGCTGTGCCTGTATTGTAGTTGCTGTGCCTGTATTATAGTTGCTGTGCCTGTATTGTAGTTGCTGTTCCTGTATTGTAGTTGCTGTGCCTGTATTGTAGTTGCTGTGCCTGTATTATAGTTGCTGTGTCTGTATTATAGTTGCTGTGCCTGTATTATAATTGCTGTGCCTGTATTGTAGTTGCTGTGCCAGTATTATAGTTGATGGGCCCGTATTGTAGTTGCTGTGCCTGTATTGTAGTTGCTGTGCATATATTGTAGTTGCTGTGCCTGTATTATAGTTGTTGTGCCTCTATTATAGTTACTCAGCCTGTATTGTAGTTGCTGTGCCTGTATTGTAGTTGCTGTGCCTGTATTATAGTTGATGGGCCCGTATTGTAGTTGCTGTGTCTGTATTATAGTTGCTGTGCCTGTATTGTAGTTGCTGAGCCTGTATTATAGTTGCTGTGCCTGTATTATAGTTGCTGTGCCTGTATTATAGTTGTTGTGCCTCTATTATAGTTGCTCAGCCTGTATTGTAGTTGCTGTGCCTGTATTGTAGTTGCTGAGCCTGTATTGTAGTTGCTGAGCCTGTATTATAGTTGCTGTGCCTGTATTATAGTTGCTGTGCCTGTATTATAGTTGTTGTGCCTCTATTATAGTTGCTCAGCCTGTATTGTAGTTGCTGTGCCTGTATTGTAGTTGCTGAGCCTGTATTGTAGTTGCTGAGCCTGTAATGTAGTTGCTGTGCCTGTATTGTAGTTTCTGTGCCTGTATTATAGTTGCTGTGTCTGTATTATAGTTGCTGTGCCTGTATTATAATTGCTCAGCCTGTATTATAGTTGCTGTGCCTGTATTGTAGTTGCTCAGCCTGTATTGTAGTTGCTGTGCCTTTATTATAGTAGCTGTGCCTGTATTGTAGTTGCTCAGCCTGTATTGCAGTTGCTGTGCCTGTATTATAGTTGATGGGCCCGTATTGTAGTTGCTGTGTCTGTATTATAACTGCTGGCCTGTATTGTAGTTGCCGACCCTGTATTGTAGTTGCTGGGACTGTATTGTAGTTTCTGTACCTGTATTGTAGTTGCTGTGCCTGTATTATAGTTGATGGGCCCGTATTGTAGTTGCTGTCTCTGTATTGTAGTTGCTGAGTCTGTATTGTAGTTGCTGTGCCTGTATTGTAGTTGCTCAGCCTGTATTGTAGTTGCTGTGCCTGTATTATAATTGTTGTGCCTGTATTATAGTTGCTGTGCCTGTATTGTAGTTGCTGAGACTGTATTGTCGCTGCTGTGCCTGAATTGTAGTTGCTGTGCCTGTATTATAGTTGCTGTGCCTGTATTGTAGTTGCTGTGCCTGTATTGTAGCTGCTGTGCCTGTACTGTAGTTGCTGTGTCTGTATTATAGTTGCTGTGCCTGTATTATTGTTGCTGTGCCTGTAGTGTAGTTGCTGTGCTTGTATTGTAGTTGCTGTGCCTGTATTATAGTTGCTGTGCCTGTACTCTAGTTGCTGTGCCTGTATTATAGTTGCTGTGCCTGTATTATAGTTGCTGTACCTCTTTTATATTTGCTGTGCCTCTTTTATAGTTGCTGTGCCTGTATTATAGTTGCTGTGCCTGTATTGTAGTTGCTGTGCCTGTATTATAGTTGCTGTGCCTGTATTATAGTTGCTGTGCCTGTATTGTAGTTGCTGAGCCCGTATTATAGTTGCTGAACCTGTATTGTAGTTGCTGTACCTGTATTATAGTTGCTGAACCTGTATTGTATTTGCTGTACCTGTATGATAGTTGCAGAGCCTGTATTGTAGTTGCTGAACCTGTATTATAGTTGCTGAGTCTGTATTGTAGTTGCTGTGCCTGTATTATAGTTGCTGTGCCTGTATTATAGTTGCTGAGCCTGTATTGTAGTTGCTGTGCCTGTATTATAGTTGCTGTGCCTGTATTATAGTTGCTAGCCTGTATTGTACTAGCTGTGCCTGTATTATAGTTGCTGAGCATGCGTTATAGTTGCTGTGCCTGTATTATAGTTGCTGAGCCTGTATTGCAGTTGCTGAGCCTGCGTTATAGTTGCTGTGCATGGATTGTAGTTGCTGTGCCTGTATTGTAGTTGCTGTGCATGTATTGTAGTTGCTGTGCCTGTATTATAGTTGCTGTGCTGTATTATAGTTCCTGTGCCTGTATTATAGTTGCTGTGTCTGTATTATAGTTGCTCTGCCTGTATTATAATTGCTGTGCCTGTATTGTAGTTGCTGTCCATGTATTTGTATTTGATGGGCCCGTGTTGTATTTGCTGTGTCTGTATTGTGGTTGCTGAGCCTGTAGTGTAGTTGCTGTGCCTGTATTGTAGTTGCTGTGCCTGTATTGTATTTGCTGAGCCTGTATTATAGTTCCTGTGCCTGTATTATTGTTGCTGTACCTGTATTATAGTTGCTGTGCCTGTATTATAGTTGCTGAGCCTGTATTGTATTTTCTGTGCCTGTATTATAGTTGCTGAGCCTGTATTATAGTTGCTGTGCCTGTATTATTGTTGTTGTGCCAGTATTGTAGTTGCTGTGCCTCTATTATAGTTGCTGAGCCTGTATTGTAGTTGCTGAGCCTGTATTATAGTTGCTCAGCCTGTATTATAGTTGCTGTGCCTGTATTATAGTTGCTGTGCCTGTATTGTAGTTGCTGTGCCTGTATTATAGTTGCTGTGCCTGTATTGTAGTTGCTGAGCCCGTATTATAGTTGCTGAACCTGTATTGTAGTTGCTGTAGCTGTATTATAGTTGCTGGATCTGTATTGCATTTGCTGTACCTGTATGATAGTTGCAGAGCCTGTATTGTAGTTGCTGAACCTGGATTATAGTTGCTGAGTCTGTATTGTAGTTGCTGTGCCTGTATTATAGTTGCTGTGCCTGTATTGTAGTTGCTGTGCCTGCATTATAGTTGCTGTGCCTGTATTATAGTTGCTAGCCTGTATTGTACTAGCTGTACCTGTATTGTAGTTGCTGTTGCCTGTATTATAGTTGCTGAGCCTGTATTATAGTTGCTGTGCCTGTATTATTGTTGTTGTGCCAGTATTGTAGTTGCTGTGCCTGTATTATAGTTGCTGAGCCTGTATTGTAGTTGCTGTGCCTGTATTATAGTTGCTGTGCCTGTATTATTGTTGTTGTGCCAGTATTGTAGTTGCTGTGCCTGTATTATAGTTGCTGAGCCTGTATTGTAGTTGCTGTGCCTGTATTATAGTTGCTGTGCCTGTATTATAGTTGCTAGCCTGTATTGTACTAGCTGTACCTGTATTATTGTTGTTGTGCCAGTATTGTAGTTGCTGTGCCTCTATTATAGTTGCTGAGCCTGTATTGTAGTTGCTGAGCCTGTATTATAGTTGCTCAGCCTGTATTATATTTGCTGTGCCTGTATTATAGTTGCTGTGCCTGTATTGTAGTTGCTGTGCCTGTATTATAGTTGCTGTGCCTGTATTGTAGTTGCTGTGCCTGTATTGTAGTTGCTGAGCCCGTATTATAGTTGCTGAACCTGTATTGTAGTTGCTGTACCTGTATTATAGTTGCTGAACCTGTATTGTATTTGCTGTACCTGTATGATAGTTGCAGAGCCTGTATTGTAGTTGCTGAACCTGTATTATAGTTGCTGAGCCTGTATTGTAGTTGCTGTGCCCGCATTATAGTTGCTGTGCCTGTATTATAGTTGCTAGCCTGTATTGTACTAGCTGTGCCTGTATTATAGTTGGTGAGCATGCGTTATAGTTGCTGTGCCTGTATTATAGTTGCTGTGCCTGTATTATAGTTGCTGAGCCTGTATTGCAGTTGCTGAGCCTGTATTGTAGTTGCTGTGCCTGTATTATAGTTGCTGTGCATGTATTGTAGTTGCTGTGCCTGTATTATAGTTGCTGTGCTGTATTATAGTTCCTGTGCCTGTATTATAGTTGCTGTGTCTGTATTATAGTTGCTCTGCCTGTATTATAATTGCTGTGCCTGTATTGTAGTTGCTGTGCCTGTATTATAGTTGATGGGCCCGTATTGAAGTTGTCGTTACGGCATTGTAGTTGCTGTGCCTGTATTGTAGTTGCTGTGCCTGTATTATAGTGGCTCAGCCTGTATTGTAGTTGCTGTGCCTGTATTGTAGTTGCTGTGCCTGTATTATAGTGGCTCAGCCTGTATTGTAGTTGCTGAGCCTGTATTGTAGTTGCTGTGCCTGTATTGTAGTTGCTGTCCATGTATTTGTATTTGATGGGCCCGTATTGTATTTGCTGTGTCTGTATTGTAGTTGCTGAGCCTGTAGTGTAGTTGCTGTGCCTGTATTGTAGTTGCTGTGCCTGTATTGTATTTGCTGAGCCTGTATTATAGTTGCTGTGCCTTAATTATAGTTGCTGTTCCTGTATTATTGTTGCTGAGCCTGTATTATAGTTGCTGAGCCTGTATTGTAGTTGCTGTGCCTCTATTATTGTTGCTGAGCCTGTATTTTAGTTGCTGAACCTGTATTATAGTTGATCAGCCTATATTATAGTTGCTGTGCCTGTATTATATTTGCTGTGCCTGTATTGGAGTTGCTGTCCCAGTATTATAGTTGCTGTACCTGTATTGTAGTTGCTGTTGCCTGTATTATAGTTGCTGAGCCTGTATTATAGTTGCTGTGCCTGTATTATTGTTGTTGTGCCAGTATTGTAGTTGCTGTGCCTCTATTATAGTTGCTGAGCCTGTATTGTAGTTGCTGTGCCTGTATTGTAGTTGCTGAGCCTGTACTGTAGTTGCTGAGCCTGTATTGTAGTTGCTGAGCCTGTATTATAGTTGCTCAGCCTGTATTATAGTTGCTGTGCCTGTATTATAGTTGCTGTGCCTGTATTGTAGTTGCTGTGCCTGTATTATAGTTGCTGTGCCTGTATTGTAGTTGCTGTGCCTGTATTGTAGTTGCTGAACCTGTATTGTAGTTGCTGTACCTGTATTATAGTTGCTGAACCTATATTGTATTTGCTGTACCTGTATGATAGTTGCAGAGCCTGTATTGTAGTTGCTGAACCTGTATTATAGTTGCTGAGCCTGTATTGTAGTTGCTGTGCCTGCATTATAGTTGCTGTGCCTGTATTATAGTTGCTAGCCTGTATTGTACTAGCTGTGCCTGTATTATAGTTGCTCTGCCTGTATTATAATTGCTGTGCCTGTATTGTAGTTGCTGTGCCTGTATTATAGTTGCTGTGCCTGTATTATAGTGACACAGCCTGTATTGTAGTTGCTGTGCCTGTATTGTAGTTGCTGTGCCTGTATTATAGTTGCTGTGTCTGTATTATAGTTGCTCTGCCTGTATTATAATTGCTGTGCCTGTATTGTAGTTGCTGTGCCTGTATTATAGTTGCTGTGCCTGTATTAGAGTGGCTCAGCCTGTATTGTAGTTGCTGTGCCTGTATTGTAGTTGCTGTGCCTGTATTATAGCTGATGGGCCCGTATTGTATTTGCTTTGTCTGTATTGTAGTTGCTGAGCCTGTATTGTAGTTGCTGTGCCTGTATTGTAGTTGCTGTCCATGTATTTGTATTTGATGGGCCCGTATTGTATTTGCTGTGTCTGTATTGTAGTTGCTGAGCCTGTAGTGTAGTTGCTGTGCCTGTATTGTAGTTGCTGTGCTGTATTGTATTTGCTGAGCCTGTATTATAGTTCCTGTGCCTGTATTATAGTTGCTGAGCCTGTATTATAGTTGCTGAGCCTGTATTGTATTTTCTGTGCCTGTATTATAGATGCTGAGCCTATATTATAGTTGCTGAGCCTGTATTATAGTTGCTGTGCCTGTATTATTGTTGTTGTGCCTGTATTGTAGTTGCTGAGCCCGTATTGTAGTTGCTGTGCCTCTATTATAGTTGCTGAGCCTGTATTGTAGTTGCTGAGCCTGTATTATAGTTGCTCAGCCTGTATTATAGTTGCTGTGCCTGTATTATAGTTGCTGAGACTGTATTATATTTGCTGAGCCTGTATTTATAGTTGATGTGCCTGTATTATTGTTGCTGTGCCTGTATTGGAGTTGCTGTCCCAGTATTATAGTTGCTGTACCTGTATTATAGTTGCTGTGCCTGTATTATAGTTGCTGAACCTGTATTATAGTTGCTGTGCATGTATTATTGTTGCTGTGTCTGTATTGTAGTTGCTGTGCCTGTTTTAAAGTTGCTGAGCCTGTATTGTAGTTGCTGTGCCTGTATTAAAGTTGTTGTGCCTGTATTGTAGTTGCTGTGAATGTATTATAGTTGCTGTGCCTGTATTGTAGTTACTGTGCCTGTATTGTAGTTGCTGTGCCTGTATTGTAGTTGCTGTGCCTGTATTGTAGTTGCTGTGCCTGTATTGTATTTGCTGAGCCTGTATTATAGTTGCTGTGCCTTAATTATAGTTGCTGTGCCTGTATTGTAGTTGCTGTGCCTGTATTATTGTTGCTGAGCCTGTATTGTAGTTGCTGTGCCTGTATTATTGTTGCTGAGCCTGTATTGTATTTTCTGTTCCTGTATTATAGATGCTGAGCCTGTATTACAGTTGCTGAGATTGTATTATAGTTGCTGTGCCTGTATTATTGTTGTTGTGCCTGTATTGTAGTTGCTGTGCCTCTATTATTGTTGCTGAGCCTGTATTTTAGTTGCTGAACCTGTATTATAGTTGATCAGCCTATATTATAGTTGCTGTGCCTGTATTATATTTGCTGTGCCTGTATTGGAGTTGCTGTCCCAGTATTATAGTTGCTGTACCTGTATTGTAGTTGCAGTGCCTGTATTATAGTTGTCGTGCCTGCATTGTAGTTGCTGTCAATGTATTATAGTTGCTGTGCCTGTATTATAGTTGCTCAGCCTGTATTATAGTTGCTCTGCCTGTATTATAGTTGCTGTGCCTGTATTATAGTTGCTTAGCCTGTATTGTAGTTGCTGTCCCAGTATCATAGTTGCTGTACCTGTAATGTAGTTGCTGTGTCTGTATTATTGTTGCTGAGCCTGTATTATAGTTGCTGAACATGTAATGTAGTTTATGTACCTGTATTATAGTTGCTGATCCTGTATTATAGTTGCTGTACCTGTATTATAGTTGCTGAGCCTGCATTATAGTTGCTGTGCCTGTATTGTAGTTACTGTGCCTTTTTATAGTTGCTGTGCCTGTATTGTAGTTGCTGTGCCTGTATTATAGTTGCTGTGCCTGTTTTAAAGTTGCTGTGCCTGTATTGTAGGTGCTGAACCTGTATTATAGTTGTTGTGCCTGTATTGTAGTTACTGTGCCTGTATTGTAGTTGCTCTCTCTGTATTGTAGTTGCTGTGCCTGTATTGTAGTTGATGTGCCTGTATTATAGTTGTTGTGCCTGTATTGTAGTTACTGTGCCTGTATTGTAGTTGCTCTGCCTGTATTGTAGTTGCTGTGCCTGTATTGTAGTTGCTGTGCCTGTATTGTATTTGCTGAGCCTGTATTATAGTTGCTGTGCCTGTATTATAGTTGCTGTACCTATATTATAGTTGCTGAGCCTGTATTATAGTTGCCGAGCCTGTATTGTATTTTCTGTGCCTGTATTATAGATGCTGAGCCTGTATTATAGTTGCTGAGCCTGTATTATAGTTGCTGTGCCTGTATTATTGTTGCTGTGCCAGTATTGTAGTTGCTGTGCCTGTATTATAGTTGCTGAGCCTGTATTGTAGTTGCTGAGCCTGTATTAAAGTTGCTCAGCCTGTATTTTAGTTGCTGTGCCTGTATTATAGTAGCTGAGACTGTATTATATTTGCTGAGCCTGTATTTATAGTTGCTGTGCCTGTATTATTGTTACTGCGCCTGTATTGGAGTTGCTGTCCCAGTATTATAGTTGCTGTACCTGTATTGTAGTTGCTGTTGCCTGAATTATAGTTGCTGAGCCTGTATTATAGTTGCTGTGCATGTATTATTGTTGCTGTGCCTATCATGTAGTTGCTGTGCCTGTTTTAAAGTTGCTGAGCCTGTATTGTTGTTGCTGTGCCTGTATTATAGTTGTTGTGCCTGTATTGTAGTTGCTGTGAATGTATTATAATTGCTGTGCCTGTATTGTAGTTGCTGTGCCTGTATTATAGTTGCTGTGCCTGTATTATAGTTGCAGTGCCTGTAATGTAGTTGCTGTGCCTGTATTATACATCCTGAGACTGTATTATATTTGCTGTGCCTGTAGTATTGTTGCTGTGCCTGTATTGTAGTTGCTGTCCCAGTATCATAGTTGCTGTACCTGTATTGTAGTTGCTGTGTCTGTATTATAGTTGATGAGCCTGTATTATAGTTGCTGTGCCTGTATTATTGTTGTTGTGCCTGTATTATAGTTGCTGAGACTGTATTGTAGTTGCTGTGCCTGTATTATAGTTGCTGTGCCTTTATTAAAGTTGCTCTGCCTGTATTATAGTTGCTGTGTCTGTATTATAGTTGCAGTGCCTGTAATGTAGTTGCTGTGCCTGTATTATACATCCTGAAACTGTATTATATTTGCTGTGCCTGTAGTATTGTTGCTGTGCCTGTATCGTAGTTGCTGTCCCAGTATCATAGTTGCTGTACCTGTATTGTAGTTGCTGTGTCTGTATTATAGTTGATGAGCCTGTATTATAGTTGCTGTGCCTGTATTATTGTTGTTGTGCCTGTATTATAGTTGCTGAGACTGTATTGTAGTTGCTGTGCCTGTATTATAGTTGCTGCGCCTGTATTATAGTTGCTGTGCCTGTATTGTTGTTGCTGTCCAAGTATCATAGTTGCTGTACCTGTATTGTAGTTGCTGTGTCTGTATTATAGTTGATGAGCCTGTATTATAGTTGCTGTGTCTGTATTATTGTTGTTGTGCCTGTATTATAGTTGCTGAGACTGTATTGTAGTTGCTGTGTCTGTATTATAGTTGCAATGCCTGTATTGCAGTTGCTGTTCCTGCATTGTAGTTGCTGTGCCTGTATTATAGTTGCTGTGCCTGTAGTATATTTGCTGTGCCTGTATTATAGTTTCTGTGCCTGTATTATATTTGCTGTGCCTGTATTATAGTTGCTGGGCCTGTATTGTAGTTGCTGTGCCTGTTTTATAGTTGCTGTGCCTGTATTGTAGTTTCTGTGCCTGTATTATAGTTGCTGTCCCTCTTTTATAGTGGCTGTGCCTGTATTATAGTTGCTGTGCCTGTATTGTAGTTGCTGTGCATGTATTGTAGTTGTTGTGCCTGTATTATAGTTGTTGTGCCTGTATTATAGTTGTTGTGCCTGTATGGCAGTTGATGTGCCTGTATTAAAGTTGCTGTGCCTGTATTATAGTTGCTGTGCCTGTGTTATAGTTTCTGTGCCACTATTATAGTTGCTGTGCCTGTATTGTAGTTGCTGTGAATGTATTATAGTTGCTGTTCCTGTATTGTAGTTGCTGTCCCTGTATTATAGTTGCTGTGCCTGTATTGTAGTTGATATTCTGTATTGTAGTTGCTGTACCTGTATTGTAGTTGCTGTGCCTGTATTATAGTTGCTGTGCCTGTGTTATAGTTGCTGTGCATGTATTATTGTTGCTGTGCCTGTTTTAAAGTTGCTGAGCCTGTATTGTATTTTCTGTGCCTGTATTATAGATGCTGAGCCTGTATTATAGTTGCTCAGCCTGTATTATAGTTGCTGTGCCTGTATTATTGTTGTTGTGCCAGTATTGTAGTTGCTGTGCCTCTATTATAGTTGCTGAGCCTCTATTGTAGTTGCTGAGCCTGTATTATAGTTGCTCAGCCTGTATTATAGTTGCTGTGCCTGTATTATAGTTGCTGAGACTGTATTATATTTGCTGAGCCTGTATTTATAGTTGCTGTGCCTGTATTATTGTTGCTGTGTCTGTATTGGAGTTGCTGTCCCAGTATTATAGTTGCTGTACCTGTATTATAGTTGCTGTGCCTGTATTATAGTTGCTGAGCCTGTATTATAGTTGTTGTGCATGTATTATTGTTGCAGTGCCTGTATTGTAGTTGCTGTGCCTGTTTTAAAGTTGCTGAGTCTGTATTGTAGTTGCTGTGCCTGTTTTAAAGTTGCTGTGCCTGTATTGTAGTTGCTGTCAATGTATTATAGTTGCTGTGCCTGTATTGTAGTTACTGTGCCTGTATTGTAGTTGCTGTGCCTGTATTGTAGTTGCTGTGCCTGTATTGTAGTTGCTGTGCCTGTATTGTATTTGCTGAGCCTGTATTATAGTTGCTGTGCCTTAATTATAGTTGCTGTTCCTGTATTATTGTTGCTGAGCCTGTATTATAGTTGCTGAGCCTGTATTGTAGTTGCTGTGTCTGTATTATAGTTGCTGTACCTGTATTGTAGTTGCTGTGCCTGTATTAAAGTTGCTGAGCCTGTATTACAGTTGCTGAGATTGTATCATAGTTGCTGTGCCTGTATTATTGTTGTTGTGCCTGTATTGTAGTTGCTGTGCCTCTATTATAGTTGCTGAACCTGTATTATAGTTGATCAGCCTGTATTATAGTTTCTGTGCCTGTATTATATTTGCTGTGCCTGTATTGGAGTTGCTGTCCCAGTATTATAGTTGCAGTACCTGTATTGTAGTTGCTGTTGCCTGTATTATAGTTGCTGAGCCTATATTATAGTTGCTGTGCCTGTATTGTAGTTGCTGAGCCTGTATTATAGTTGCTGTTGCCTGTATTATAGTTGCTGAGCCTGTATTATAGTTGCTGTGCCTGTATTATAGTTGCTGTGCCTGTTTTAAAGTTGCTGAGCCTGTATTGTAGTTGCAGTGCCTGTATTATAGTTGTCGTGCCTGCATTGTAGTTGCTGTGAATGTATTATAGTTGCTGTGTCTGTATTGTAGTTGCTGTGTCTGTATTATAGTTGCAGTGCCTGCAATGTAGTTGCTGTGCCTGTATTATACTTGCTGAGACTGTATTATATTTGCTGAGCCTGTATTATAGTTGCTGTGCCTGTATTATAGTTGCTTAGCCTGTATTGTAGTTGCTGTCCCAGTATCATAGTTGTTGTACCTGTAATGTAGTTGCTGTGTCTGTATTATTGTTGCTGAGCCTGTATTATAGTTGCTGAACATGTAATGTAGTTTATGTACCTGTATTATAGTTGCTGATCCTGTATTATAGTTGCTGTGCCTGTAATGTAGTTGCTGTGCCTGTATTATAGTTGCTGTGCCTGTATTATAGTTGCTGTGCCTGTATTGTAGTTGCTGTACCTATATTATAGTTGCTGAGCCTGCATTATAGTTGCTGTGCCTGTATTGTAGTTGCTGTGCCTTTTTATAGTTGCTGTGCCTGTATTGTAGTTGCTGTGCCTGTATTATAGTTGCTGTGCCTGTTTTAAAGTTGCTGTGCCTGTATTGTAGGTGCTGAACATGTATTATAGTTGTTGTGCCTGTATTGTAGTTGCTGTGCCTGTATTGTAGTTGCTGTGCCTGTATAATAGTTGTTGTGCCTGTATTGTAGTTACTGTGCCTGTATTGTAGTTGCTCTGCCTGTATTGTAGTTGCTGTGCCTGTATTGTATTTGCTGAGCCTGTATTATAGTTGCTGTGCCTGTATTATAGTTGTTGTGCCTGTATTGTAGTTACTGTGCCTGTATTGTAGTTGCTCTGCCTGTATTGTAGTTGCTGTGCCTGTATTGTATTTGCTGTGCCTGTATTATAGTTGCTGAGCCTGTATTATAGTTGCTGAGCCTGTATTGTAGTTGCTCTGCCTGTATTGTAGTTGCTGTGCCTGTATTGTATTTGCTGTGCCTGTATTATAGTTGCTGAGCCTGTATTATAGTTGCTGTGCCTGTATTGTAGTTGCTGTGCCTGTATTATAGTTGCTGTGCCTGTATTATAGTTGCTGAGCCTGTATTATAGTTGCTGAGCCTGTATTGTATTTTCTGTGCCTGTATTATAGATGCTGAGCCTGTATTGTAGTTGCTGAGCCTGTATTATAGTTGCTGAGCCTGTATTATAGTTGCTGTGCCTGTATTATTGTTGTTGTGCCTGTATTGTAGTTGCTGTGCCTCTATTATAGTTGCTGAACCTGTATTATAGTTGATCAGCCTGTATTATAGTTGCTGTGCCTGTATTATATTTGCTGTGCCTGTATTGGAGTTGATGTCCCAGTATTATAGTAGCTGTATCTGTATTGTAGTTGCTGTTGCCTGTATTATAGTTGCTGAGCCTGTATTATAGTTGCTGTGCCTGTATTGTAGTTGCTGAGCCTGTATTATAGTTGCTGTTGCCTGTATTATAGTTGTTCAACCTGTATTGTAGTTGCTGTGCCTGTTTTAAAGTTGCTGAGCCTGTATTGTAGTTGCTGTGTCTGTATTATTGTTGCTGTGCCTGTATTGTAGTTGCTGTGCCTGTTTTAAAGTTGCTGAGCCTGTATTGTAGTTGCTGTGCCTGTTTTAAAGTTGCTGAGCCTGTATTGTAGTTGCAGTGCCTGTATTATAGTTGTCGTGCCTGCATTGTAGTTGCTGTGAATGCATTATAGTTGCTGTGCCTGTATTGTAGTTGCTGTGTCTGTATTATAGTTGCAGTGCCTGCAATGTAGTTGCTGTGCCTGTATTATACTTGCTGAGACTGTATTATATTTGCTGAGCCTGTATTATAGTTGCTGTGCCTGTATTATAGTTGCTTAGCCTGTATTGTAGTTGCTGTCCCAGTATCATAGTTGCTGTACCTGTAATGTAGTTGCTGTGTCTGTATTATTGTTGCTGAGCCTGTATTATAGTTGCTGAACATGTAATGTAGTTTATGTACCTGTATTATAGTTGCTGATCCTGTATTATAGTTGCTGTGCCTGTAATGTAGTTGCTGTGCCTGTATTATAGTTGCTGTGCCTGTATTATAGTTGCTGTGCCTGTATTGTAGTTGCTGTACCTGTATTATAGTTGCTGAGCCTGCATTATAGTTGCTGTGCCTGTATTGTAGTTGCTGTGCCTGTATTGTAGTTGCTGTGCCTGTTTTAAAGTTGCTGTGCCTGTATTGTAGGTGCTGAACATGTATTATAGTTGTTGTGCCTGTATTGTAGTTGCTGTGCCTGTATTGTAGTTGCTGTGCCTGTATAATAGTTGTTGCGCCTGTATTGTAGTTACTGTGCCTGTATTGTAGTTGCTCTGCCTGTATTGTAGTTGCTGTGCCTGTATTGTATTTGCTGAGCCTGTATTATAGTTGCTGTGCCTGTATTATAGTTGTTGTGCCTGTATTGTAGTTACTGTGCCTGTATTGTAGTTGCTCTGCCTGTATTGTAGTTGCTGTGCCTGTATTGTATTTGCTGTGCCTGTATTATAGTTGCTGAGCCTGTATTATAGTTGCTGAGCCTGTATTGTAGTTGCTCTGCCTGTATTGTAGTTGCTGTGCCTGTATTATAGTTGCTGTGCCTGTATTATAGTTGCTGAGCCTGTATTATAGTTGCTGAGCCTGTATTGTATTTTCTGTGCCTGTATTATAGATGCTGAGCCTGTATTATTGTTGTTGTGCCAGTATTGTAGTTGCTGTGCCTGTATTATAGTTGCTGTGCCTGTATTGTAGTTGCTGAGCCTGTATTATAGTTGCTGAGCCTGTATTATAGTTGCTGTGCCTGTATTATTGTTGTTGTGCCAGTATTGTAGTTGCTGTGCCTGTATTATAGTTGCTGTGTCTGTATTATAGTTGCTGTGCCTGTATTATAGTTGCTGAGCCTGTATTGTATTTTCTGTGCCTGTATTATAGATGCTGAGCCTGTAGTGTAGTTGCTGTGCCTGTATTATAGTTGCTGTGTCTATTATAGTTGCTGAGCCTGTATTGTAGTTGCTGTGAATGTATTATAGTTGCTGTGCCTGTATTGTAGTTGCTGTGAATGTATTATAGTTGCTGTGTCTGTATTATAGTTGCTGTGTCTGTATTATAGTTGCTGAGCCTGTATTGTAGTTGCTGAGCCTGTATTGTAGTTGCTGAGCCTGTATTGTAGTTGCTGAGCCTGTATTGTAGTTGCTGAGCCTGTATTATAGTTGCTGTGCCTGTATTATAGTTGCTGTGTCTGTATTATAGTTGCTGAGCCTGTATTATAGTTGCTGTGTCTGTATTATAGTTGATGTGCCTGTATTATAGTTGCTGAGCCTGTATTGTAGTTGCTGTGCCTGTATTATAGTTGCTGAGCCTGTATTGTAGTTGCTGAGCCTGTATTGTAGTTACTGAGCCTGTATTATAGTTGCTGTGCCTGTATTATAGTTGCTGTACCTGTATTGTAGTTGCTGTGTCTGTATTATAGTTGATGAGCCTGTATTATAGTTACTGCGCCTTTATTGGAGTTGCTGTCCCAGTATTATAGTTGCTGTCCCAGTATTGTAGTTGCTGTGCCTGTATTATAGTTGCTGAGCCTGTATTATAGTTGCTGTACCTGTATTGTAGTTGCTGTGTCTGTATTATAATTGATGAGCCTGTATTATAGTTACTGCGCCTTTATTGGAGTTGCTGTCCCAGTATTATAGTTGCTGTACCTGTATTGTAGTTGCTGTTGCCTGTATTATAGTTGCTGAGCCTGTATTATAGTTGCTGTGTCTGTATTATTGTTGCTGTGCCTATCTTGTAGTTGCTGTGCCTGTTTTAATGTTGCTGAGCCTGTATTGTTGTTGCTGTGCCTGTATTATAGTTGTTGTGCCTGTATTGTAGTTGCTGTGAATGTATTATAGTTGCTGTGCCTGTATTGTAGTTGCTGTGCCTGTATTATAGTTGCTGTGCCTGTATTATAGTTGCAGTGCCTGTAATGTAGTTGCTGTGCCTGTTTTATACATCCTGAGACTGTATTATATTTGCTGTGCCTGTAGTATTGTTGCTGTGCCTGTATTGTAGTTGCTGTCCCAGTATCATAGTTGCTGTACCTGTATTGTAGTTGCTGTGTCTGTATTATAGTTGATGAGCCTGTATTATAGTTGCTGTGCCTGTATTATTGTTGTTGTGCCTGTATTATAGTTGCTGAGACTGTATTGTAGTTGCTGTGCCTGTATTATAGTTGCTGTGCCTTTATTAAAGTTGCTCTGCCTGTATTATAGTTGCTGTGTCTGTATTATAGTTGCAGTGCCTGTAATATAGTTGCTGTGCCTGTATTATACATCCTGAGACTGTGTTATATTTGCTGTGCCTGTAGTATTGTTGCTGTGCCTGTATTGTAGTTGCTGTCCCAGTATCATAGTTGCTGTACCTGTATTGTAGTTGCTGTGTCTGTATTATAGTTGATGAGCCTGTATTATAGTTGCTGTGCCTGTATTATTGTTGTTGTGCCTGTATTATAGTTGCTGAGACTGTATTGTAGTTGCTGTGCCTGTATTATAGTTGCTGCGCCTGTATTATAGTTGCTGTGCCTGTACTGTTGTTGCTGTGTCTGTATTGTAGTTGCTGTGTCTGTATTATTGTTGCTGTGCCTGTATTAAAGTTGCTCTGCCCTTATTATAGTTGCTGTGTCTGTATTATAGTTGCAATGCCTGTATTGCAGTTGCTGTTCCTGCATTGTAGTTGCTGTGCCGGTATTATAGTTGCTGTGCCTGTAGTATATTTGCTGTGCCTGTATTATAGTTTCTGTGCCTGTATTATATTTGCTGTGCCTGTATTATAGTTGCTGGGCCTGTATTAATGTTGCTGTGCCTGTATTGCAGCTGTTGTGCCTGTTTTATAGTTCCTGTGCCTGTATTGTAGTTTCTGTGCCTGTATTATAGTTGCTGTCCCTCTTTTATAGTGGCTGTGCCTGTATTATAGTTGCTGTGCCTGTATTGTAGTTGCTGTGCATGTATTGTAGTTGCTGTGCCTGTATTATAGTTGCTGTGCCTGTATTATAGTTGTTGTGCCTGTATGGCAGTTGATGTGCCTGTATTAAAGTTGCTGTGCCTGTATTATAGTTGCTGTGCCTGTGTTATAGTTTCTGTGCCACTATTATAGTTGCTGTGCCTGTATTGTAGTTGCTGTGAATGTATTATAGTTGCTGTTCCTGTATTGTAGTTGCTGTCCCTGTATTATAGTTGCTGTGCCTGTATTGTAGTTGATGTTCTGTATTGTAGTTGCTGTACCTGTATTGTAGTTGCTGTGCCTGTATTATTGTTGCTGTGCCTGTGTTATAGTTTCTGTGCCACTTTTATAGTTGCTGTGCCTGTATTGTAGTTGCTGTGCCTGTATTATAGTTGCTGTGCCTGTATTATAGTTGCTGAGCCTCTGTTGTAGTTGCTGATCCTGTATTGTAGTTGCTGTGCATGTTTTACAGATGCTGAGCCTGTTTTATAGTTGCTGCGCCTGTATTATAGTTGTTGAGCATGTATTACATTTGCTGTGCCTGTATTAAAGTTGTTGTGCCTGTATTGTAGTTGCTTTGAATGTATTATAGTTGCTGTTCCTGTATTGTAGTTGCTGTCCCTGTATTATAGTTGCTGTGCCTGTATTGTAGTTGATGTTCTGTATTGTAGTTGCTGTGCATGTTTTACAGATGCTGAGCCTGTTTTATAGTTGCTGCGCCTGTATTATAGTTGTTGAGCATGTATTACATTTGCTGTGCCTGTATTATAGTTGCTGTGCCTGTATTGTAGTTGCTGTGCATGTATTGTAGTTGTTGTGCCTGTATTATAGTTGTTGTGCCTGTATTATAGTTGTTGTGCCTGTATGGCAGTTGATGTGCCTGTATTAAAGTTGCTGTGCCTGTATTATAGTTGCTGTGCCTGTGTTATAGTTTCTGTGCCACTATTATAGTTGCTGTGCCTGTATTGTAGTTGCTGTGAATGTATTATAGTTGCTGTTCCTGTATTGTAGTTGCTGTCCCTGTATTATAGTTGCTGTGCCTGTATTGTAGTTGATGTTCTGTATTGTAGTTGCTGTGCCTGTATTGTAGTTGCTGTGCCTGTATTATAGTTGCTCTGCCTGTATTATAGTTGCTGTGTCTGTATTATAGTTGCAGTGCCTGTAATGTAGTTGCTGTGCCTGTATTATACTTGCTGAGACTGTATTATATTTGCTGAGCCTGTATTATAGTTGCTGTGCCTGTATTATTGTTGCTGTGCCTGTATTATAGTTGCTGTGCCTGTATTATTGTTGCTGTGCCTGTATTATAGTTGCTGTGCCTGTATTATTGTTGTTGTGCCTGTATTATAGTTGCTGAGCCTGTATTGTAGTTGCTGTGCCTGTATTATAGTTGCTGTGCCTGTATAATAGTTGCTGTGCCTGTATTGTTGTTGCTGTGTCTGTATTGTAGTTGCTGTGCCTGTATTGTTGTTGCTGTGCCTGTATTAAAGTTGCTCTGCCTGTATTATAGTTGCTGTGTCTGTATTATAGTTGCAATGCCTGCATTGCAGTTGCTGTGCCTGTAATGTAGTTGCTGTGCCTGTATTATAGTTGCTGTGCCTGTAGTATATTTGCTGTGCCTGTATCATAGTTTCTGTGCCTGTATTATATTTGCTGTGCCTGTATTGTAGTTGCTGGCCCTGTATTAAAGTTGCTGTGCCTGTATTGTAGTTGCTGTGCCTGTGTTATAGTTGCTGTGCCTGTATTGTAGTTGCTGTGCATGTATTGTAGTTGCTGTGCCTGTATTATAGTTGCTGTGCCTGTATTGTAGTTGTTGTGCCTGTATGGCAGTTGATGTGCCTGTATTAAAGTTGCTGTGCCTGTATTATAGTTGCTGTGCCTGTATTATTGTTGTTGTGCCTGTATTATAGTTGCTGAGCCTGTTTTGTAGTTGTTGTGCCTGTATGGCAGTTGATGTGCCTGTATTAAAGTTGCTGTGCCTGTATTATAGTTGCTGTGCCTGTATTATTGTTGTTGTGCCTGTATTATAGTTGCTGAGCCTGTTTTGTAGTTGCTGTGCCTGTGTTATAGTTGCTGTGCCTGTATTGTAGTTGCTGTGCATGTATTGTAGTTGCTGTGCCTGTATTATAGTTGCTGTGCCTGTATTGTAGTTGTTGTGCCTGTATGGCAGTTGATGTGCCTGTATTAAAGTTGCTGTGCCTGTATTATAGTTGCTGTGCCTGTATTATTGTTGTTGTGCCTGTATTATAGTTGCTGAGCCTGTTTTGTAGATGCTGTGCCTCTATTATAGTTGCTGTGCCTGTATAATAGTTGCTGTGCCTGTATTGTTGTTGCTGTGTCTGTATTGTAGTTGCTGTGCCTGTATTGTTGTTGCTGTGCCTGTATTAAAGTTGCTCTGCCTGTATTATAGTTGCTGTGTCTGTATTATAGTTGCAATGCCTGCATTTCAGTTGCTGTGCCTGTATTGTAGTTGCTGTGCCTGTATTATAGTTGCTGTGCCTGTAGTATATTTGCTGTGCCTGTATTATAGTTTCTGTGCCTGTATTATATTTGCTGTGCCTGTATTGTAGTTGCTGGGCCGGTATTAAAGTTGCTGTGCCTGTATTGTAGTTGCTGTGCCTGTGTTATAGTTGCTGTCCCTCTTTTATAGTGGCTGTGCCTGTATTATAGTTGCTGTGCCTGTATTGTAGTTGCTGTGCCTGTGTTATAGTTGCTGAGCCTGTATTGTAGTTGCTGTGCCTGAATTATAGTTGCTCAGCCTGTATTATAGTTGCTGTGCCTGAATTATAGTTGCTCAGCCTGTATTATAGTTGCTGTGCCTGAATTATAGTTGCTCAGCCTGTATTATAGTTGCGCTGCTTTCCTGCTCTTTCTCTGCCTTTTGGTCACCCATTCCCTATCTCCGTCACCAATCCTAATCTGTGGTGTGACCAACTTACTGAACGTGCTATCCATGACCTCCTCAGCATCGCGGATGCACCAAAGTAGGGGCAGCAGGGTAGCATGGTGGTTAGCATAAATGCTTCACAGCTCCAGGGTCCCAGGTTCGATTCCCGGCTGGGTCACTGTCTGTGTGGAGTCTGCACGTTCTCCCCGTGTGTGCGTGGGTTTCCTCCGGGTGCTCCGGTTTCCTCTCACAGTCCAAAGATGTGCGGGTTAGGTGGATTGGCCATGCTAAATTGCCTGTAGTGTCCTAATAAAAGTAAGGTTAAGGGGGGGGTTGTTGGGTTACGGGTATAGGGTGGATACGTGGGTTTGAGTAGGGTGATCATGGCTCGGCACAACATTGAGGGCCGAAGGGCCTGTTCTGTGCTGTACTGTTCTATGTTCTATGAGTCCATCCGCAGCTCCAGAGCCGACATGCAGTCTAACAGGAGCTGCAGCTGGACACACTTCCCGCACATGAAGAAGTCAGGGGCATCGGCCGCGTCCCTGAACTCCCACATTGAGCACGAGGAGCATAACACGGGACTGGGATCTCCTGCTATTTTTACCCTTTACCTTAACTGATTACAAATATAGTATCAAATAATTAATAAGTGAAAGGAATAAAGATTTTACTTACCAATCACAATACTCACCAACACACGAAGAGTTAAATTGTCACTTGACAACAGCCCCTTCACAAACCACCTTCAAATTAGGCTGACCGCATTGCACGTATGCAAATCTCCCCGGAACAGCCAATCAGTAGCTCCGCTCTGCTGCCCTCTGCTGTCTTCGGTGTCACAAATGTGGTCTCGGTCTTCCAACGGGAGATGGACCGAATGGTTGACCAATACAGTTTACGGGCGACCTTCCCGTATCTTGATCACGTCACCATCTGCGGCCACGACCAGCAGGACCATGACATCAACCTCCAAAAATTCCTCCGTACCGCAAAACTCCTTAACCTCACATATAATAAGGATAAGTGCGTTTTTCGCAGTGACCGTCTAGCCATCCTCGGCTACGTAGTGCGTAACGGAGTGATAGGCCCCGATCCCGAATGCATGCGCCCCCTGATGGAACTCCCTCTCCCCAACTCCCTCAAATCCCATAAATGCTGTCTGGGTTTCTTTTCCTATTACGCCCAGTAGGTCCTGAACTACGCCGACAAAGCCCACCCCCTCATCCAGTCCACCTCCTTTCCCCTGTCGATGGAGGCCCGCCAGGCCTTTAGCCGCATCAAAGCGGATATCACAAAGGCCACGATGCGTGCTATCGATGAGTCCCTCCCATTCCAGGTCAAGAGCGACGCGTCTGACGTAGCTCTGGCGGCCACCCTGAACCAAGTGGGCAGACCCGTGGCCTTCTTCTCCAGGACCCTCCACGCTTCCGAACTCCGCCATTCCTCGGTGGAAAAGGAGGCACAGGCCGTAGTTGAAGCTGTGCGATACTGGAGGCACTATCTGGCCAGCAGATTCCCTTGGTACCTCACAGACCAGCGGTCAGAGGCCTTCATGTTTGACAATGCACAGAGGGGCAAGATCAAGAACGACAAGATCTTGCGATGGCGGATCGAGTTGTCTACGTACAACTACGATATCTTGTATCGTCCTGGGAAGCTCAACGAGCCTCCTGATGCCCTGTCCCGTGGTACCTGCGCCAGCGCGCAGATTGACCGCCTCCGCACCCTCCACGCGGACCTCTGCCATCCAGGGGTAGCCCGCTTCTATCACTTTACCAAGACCCGCAACCTGCCCTACTCCATCGAGGAGGTCAGGACCGTGACCAGGGATTGCCACATTTGCGCAGAGTGCAAACCGCACTTCTACCGCCCCGAGCAAGCGCATCTGGTAAAGGCGTCTCGCCCTTTTGAACGTCTTAGTATGGACTTCAAAGGTCCCCTCCCCTCCAACATCTGCAACACGTACTTCTTACGTGTGATTGACGAGTACTCCCGTTTCCCTTTCGCCATCCTCTGCCCCGACATGACCACGACAACCGTCATCAAGGCCGTCCTCTCCATTTTCTCCCTGTTCGGTTACCCTGCGTACATCCACAGTGACCAGGGGTCCTCCTTTATGAAAATGAAATGAAAATTGCTTATTGTCACGAGTAGGCTTCAATGAAGTTACTGTGAAAAGCCCCTAGTCGACACATTCCGGCGCCTGTCCAGGGAGGCTGGTACGGGAATCGAACCGTGCTGCTGGCCTGCTTGGTCTGCTTTAAAAGCCAGCGATTTAGCTCAGTGAGCTAAACCAGCCCCTGAGCGACGAACTGCGTCAATTCCTGCTCAGGACGACCAGTTATAACCCTCGGGGTAACGGGCAGGTCGAGCGGGAGAATGGCACAGTCTGGAAGACCGTCCTACTGGCCCTACAGGCCAGAGATCTCCCTATCCCCCATCTCCCACTGGCAAGAGGTCATCCCCGACGCTCTCCATTCAATTCAGTCTCTCTTCTGCCCTGCCACAAACCAAACGCCTCATGAACGTCTTCTTGTTTTCCCCAGGAAGTCGTCCTCCGGATCCCCTCTCCCGACGTGGCTGGCCGCCCCCGGACCCATCTTGCTCTGGAAGCATGTGCGGGTGCACACATCCGACCCGTTGGTGGAACAAGTCCAGTTACTCCACGCGAACCCGCAGTACGCGTACGTGGAATACCCCGACGGTCGGCAGGACACGGTCTCCCTTCGAGACCTGGCACCCACCGGCATGCGGCCCCAACCCCCCACAATAACACCCTCCGCCCAGTCCCACCCCCCCCCCCCCCCCCCCGGCGCCCCTGCAACCCAGCGCGCCAGAGCCCACTCCCCCAGCCAGAGGTTCACCGGCACTGACCAGGGGTACAGACACAGGATCACGACCGCCGCTTCCGGAGTCAAGGACGACCACCGGCCCGACGTCACCGGCACCGCTGCGACGGTCCAGCAGAACATCGAGGGCGCCCGACAGACTGATCGCGTCGATCTGATGTTCCACTGGACTTTTATCGGACTCCTCGTGTCATTCAGAGTTCCAATGTACAAGCTGCACATTTTTTTTCGTTTTTTTTCTATTTGTGTACTGTTCATTGCCGTTCATTGTATCTGCACAGTCGTCGCGAGCCAGTGGGCAGCCACCATTTACCTTGGTACACCTCGTTCTCTCTAGTCATACCACCAGTCCAACAGCCCCCCCCCCCTTACTCCTGCCCCCCCCCCCCCGGCTTCTATCTCCACAAGGGGTGAATGTGGTGGTATGACTAGGAGGTTTACGGTACCTATCTGGCATTGGTGCAGAGCACTCGCTGCCCATTGGCTCAAGTCAGTCATGTGCCTCTCTGCTGATTGGTTGAGGCTAGTCATGTGACTGCTCTCCCATTGGCCGAGAGGCAAGTAGTCCCGCCTACGAGGCGGGGTATAAGAACCCGTAGGACCCGGCAGTCGGCCTTTCTCTGTAAGTCGACTGCCGGGCACACAACTAGTTGATTAAAGCCTGATATATGGAACTTCTTCACGACTCGAGTCCAATTGATGGTACATCAGTCACATTGAGTTTATTATCTAGTTCCTTACTGGCTTTAGTTGCTGCCTCTTTACTGACTTCTAACTTCCTAATCTGGTTCCCATCCGCCTGCCACATTAGTTTAAAACCTCCCTAACAGGTTTTAAATAATGTGGCATGTGGCTGTGTCTGTATTATAGTTGATGTGCCTGTATTGTAGTTGTTGATTCTGTATTATAGATGTGCTTGTATTGTAGTTGTTGTGCCTGTATGGCAGGTGTTGTGCATGTATTATAGTTACTCTGCCTGTATTATAGTCGCTGATCCTGTATTATAGTTGTTGTGCCTTTTTATAGTTGTGAGCCTGTATTGTACTTGCTGTGTCTGTATTATAGTTGTTCAGCCTGTAATGTAGTTCCGATGCCTGTATTTTAGTTGCTGTGCCTGTATTATAGTTGCTGTGCCTGTATTGTAGTTGCTGTGCCTGTATTGTAGTTGCTGAGCCTGTATTATAGTTGCTGTGCCTGTATTTTAGTTGCTGTGCATGGATTGTAGTTGCTGAGCCTGTATTGTAGTTGCTGTGCCTGTATTATACTTGCTGAGCCAGTATTGTAGTTGCTGTGCCTGTATTATAGTTGCTGAGCCTGTATTGTAGTTACTGTGCCTGTATTGTAGTTGCTGTGTCTGTATTGTAGTTGCTGTGCCTGTATTATAGTTGCTGTGCCTGTATTATAGTTGCTGTGCCTGTATTATAGTTGCTGTGTCTGTATTATAGTTGCTGTGCCTGTATTGTAGTTGCTGTGCCTGTATTGTAATTGCTGTGTCTGTATTGTAGTTGCTGTGCCTGTATTATAGTTGCTGTGCCTGTATTATAGTTGCTGTGTCTGTATTATAGTTGCTCAGCATGTAATGTAGTTGCGATGCCTGTATTGTAGTTGCTGTGCCTGTATTATACTTGCTGAGCCAGTATTGTAGTTGCTGTGCCTGTATTGTAGTTGCTGTGTCTGTATTATAGTTGCTGAGCCTGTATTGTAGTTACTATGCCTGTATTATAGTTGCTGTGCCTGTATTGTAGTTGCTGTGCCTGTATTGTAGTTGCTGTGCCTGTATTGTAGTTGCTGTGTCTGTATTATAGTTGCTGAGCCTGTATTGTAGTTGTTGTGCCTGTATTGTAGTTGCTGAGCCTGTATTGTAGTTGCTGTGCCTGTATTATAGTAGCTGTGCCTGTATTATAGTTGCTGAGCCTGTATTGTAGTTGCTGTGCCTGTATTATAGTTGCTGTGCCTGTATTGTAGTTGCTGAGCATGTATAATAGTTGCTGTGTCTGTATTATAGTTGCTGTGTCTGTATTATAGTTGCTGTGCCTGTATTGTAGTTGCTGTGCCTGTATTGTAGTTGCTGTGCCTGTATTGTAGTTGCTGTGTCTGTATTATAGTTGCTGTGCCTGTATTATAGTTGATGAGCCTGTATTGTAGTTGCTGTGTCTGTATTATAGTTGCTGTGCCTGTATTATAGTTACTGTGCCTGTATTGTAGTTGCTGAGCATGTATTATAGTTGCTGTGTCTGTATTATAGTTGCTGTGTCTGTATTGTAGTTGCTGTGCCTGTATTGTAGTTGCTGTGTCTGTATTATAGTTTCTGTGCCTGTATTATAGTTGCTGTGTCTGTATTATAGTTGCTGTGCCTGTATTATAGTTGATGAGCCTGTATTATAGTTGCTGTGTCTGTATTATAGTTGCTGTGCCTGTATTATAGTTGCTGTGCCTGTATTATAGTTGCTGTGCCTGTATTATAGTTGCTGTGTCTGTATTATAGTTGCTGTGCCTGTATTATAGTTGCTGTGCCTGTATTATAGTTGCTGTCCCTCTTTTATAGTGGCTGTGCCTGTATTATAGTTGCTGAGCCTGTATTATCGTTGCTGTGTCTGTATTGTAGTTGCTGTGCCTGTATTGTAGTTGCTGTGTCTGTATTATAGTTTCTGTGCCTGTATTATAGTTGCTGTGTCTGTATTATAGTTGCTGTGCCTGTATTATAGTTGATGAGCCTGTATTATAGTTGCTGTGTCTGTATTATAGTTGCTGTGCCTGTATTATAGTTGCTGTGCCTGTATTGTAGTTGCTGAGCCTGTATTATAGTTGCTGTGTCTGTATTATAGTTGCTGTGCCTGTATTATAGTTGCTGTGCCTGTATTATAGTTGATGAGCCTGTATTATAGTTGCTGTGTCTGTATTATAGTTGCTGTGCCTGTATTATAGTTGCTGTGCATGTATTGTAGTTGCTGTGCCTGTATTATAGTTGCTGTGCCTGTATTATAGTTGCTGTGTCTGTATTATAGTTGCTGTGCCTGTATTATAGTTGATGAGCCTGTATTATAGTTGCTGTGTCTGTATTATAGTTGCTGTGCCTGTATTATAGTTGCTGTGTCTGTATTGTAGTTGCTGTGTCTGTATTATAGTTGCTGTGCCTGTATTATAGTTGCTGTGCCTGTATTATAGTTGCTGTGCCTGTATTATAGTTGCTGAGCCTGTATTGTAGTTGCTGTGTCTGTATTATAGTTGCTGTGCCTGTATTATAGTTGCTGTGTCTGTATTATAGTTGATGAGCCTGTATTGTAGTTGCTGTGTCTGTATTATAGTTGCTGTGCCTGTATTGTAGTTGCTGTGCCTGTATTATAGTTGCTGTGTCTGTATTATCGTTGCTGTGTCTGTATTGTAGTTGCTGAGCCTGTATTATAGTTGCTGTGTCTGTATTATAGTTGCTGTGCCTGTATTATAGTTGCTCAGCCTGTATTGTAGTTGCTGTGCCTGTATTATAGTTGATGAGCCTGTATTATAGTTGCTGTGCCTGTATTATAGTTGCTGTGTCTGTATTATAGTTGCTGTGCCTGTATTGTAGTTGCTGAGCCTGTATTATAGTTGCTGTGCCTGTATTATAGTTGCTGTGTCTGTATTATAGTTGCTGTGCCTGTATTATAGTTGCTGAGCCTGTATTATAGTTGCTGTGTCTGTATTATAGTTGCTGAGCCTGTATTATAGTTGCTGTGTCTGTATTGTAGTTGCTGTGCCTGTATTGTAGTTGCTGTGTCTGTATTATAGTTGCTGTGCCTGTATTATAGTTGCTGAGCCTGTATTATAGTTGCTGTGTCTGTATTGTAGTTGCTGTGCCTGTATTGTAGTTGCTGAGCCTGTATTATAGTTGCTGTGCCTGTATTATAGTTGCTGTGCCTGTATTATAGTTTATTATTTTTTTATCTCAAAAACATTTAATGAAGGAGCTTCACTGGTCAAGAAATTCCATAGATTCACAACCCTTTAGGTGAAGAAGTTCCTCCTAAACTCAGTCCTAAATCTACTTCCCCTTATTTTGAGGCTATGTCCCCTAGTTCTGCTTTCACCCACCAGTGGAAACAACCTGCCCGCATCTATCCTATCTATTCCCTTCATAATTTCATAATCCCTTTTCTTCCCATGCACTTAATGATCTGTTGAGCTGCTCACAGAAGAATACTTTTCACTGTACCTCGATACACATGACAATAAACAAATCCAATCCAATCCAATAATGGAATCTAAAATCTTACCAATGACCGAAGTCAGGCTAACTGGCCTATAATTTCCCGTCTTCTGCCTCCCTCCCTTTTTAAACAGCGGTGTTACATTAACCACTTTCCAGTCCTCTGGGACCCTTCCTGGCTCCAGTGATTCCTGAAAGATCATCACCAATGCCTCCACAATCTCCTCAGCTATTTCTTTTAGGACTCTGGGGTGTAGTCCATCCGGTCCAGGTGATTTACCCACCTTCAAACCTTTCAGTTTCCCCAGAACCTTCTCCTTAGTAATGGTCACTGCACTCACCTCTGCCTCCTGATTCTCCAGGAGCTCTGGCATCGCACTGGTGTCTTCCACCATGAAGACTGATGCAAGTAACTGTTCAGTTCATCTGCCATTTCTTTGTTTCCTATTATTACGTCTCTAGCCACATTTTCCAGTGGTCCAATGTCTATTTTTGCTTCTCTCTTACCTTTTATGTATTGGAAAAACTCTTCCTATCTTCCTTTATATTACTAGCTAGCTTGCACTCATACTTCATTTTCTCCCACCTTATTGCTTTTTTAGTTGTCCTCTGCTCGCTTTTAAAGGCTTCCCAATCCTCTGGCTTCCCACTAATCCTCGCCACTTTGTATGCTTTTTCTTTAGCTATTATGCTGCCCTTGACATCCCTCATCAGCCATGGATGCCTTGTCCTCCTCTCAGCATGTTTCCTCCTCCTTGGGATGAATTTCTGTTGGCCTCCCGAATAACCCCCAAAAACTCCTGCCATTGCTGTTCCATTGTCTTCCCTGCTAGGCTCCTTTTCCAATCAACTCTGGCCAGCTCCTCCCTCATGTCTTTGTACTTACCCTTATTTAATTGTAATACCGTTACATCTGATTGCAGCTTCTCCCTCTCAAACTGCAGGGTAAATTCTATCATATTGTGGTCACTGCTGTATGGATTTGTGGACCAGAAGTGGTCAAAAAAGGAGAGAACAATGGTCAAAAATTGGAGTGGTGCCTGCGACACAAGGGAAGATGGCGGAGAGTCAGGGCCCAGGATTGCCTGCCCAGTGGTCGATGGATCAGTTCGTGAGCTTCCTCCATAAGAAATTTGCCCAGCAGAGGAAGGAGAACTTGGAGGACCTGGCCAGGGTGGTGGATCCGATAAAGGCAGGGATCGACCGCCTGGAGACGAGGCTGGAGGCTCAGGGCCAGGCGATTCAGAAGGTGGAGGAGGCGGTGGGTGAGCATGAGGAGCATCTCACCTCGATGGCAGCGGAGATGGGGTTGATACGGGATCAACAGACGAGGCTTCAGGACAAGGTGGAGGACCTGGAGAATTGATTGCTCAGGCAGAATGTTAGAATGGGCGGCCTGCCGGGGGAAGCGAGGGAGCAGACGCCCGTGCATATGTGGCACAGATGGTCGAGAAGCTACGAGGTGAAGAAGCATTTGCTCAGCCTCTGGAGGTGGACCGGGCACATAGGGCGCTGATGAGGATGCTGCAGGGAAACAAGCCTCCGAGGGCGGTGGTGGTAAGACTGCACAGGTACCTGGATAGCGAACGGATTTTGAGGTACACCAGGCAGGCGAGGTGCTGTACATGGGAAAGCAGCAAGCTGCGTGTCTATCAGGACCTGGGTGCAGAGCTGGCCAAAAGGAGAGCTAAGCTTCAACAAGGTGAAGATGACCTTCTTTAAGAAGGGAGTGAAGTTTGGCATGAAGTTTCCAGGGTGGAAATGGTTGTCACGAGGGGAGATAATTTGAAGGTGATTGGAGGAAGGTATAGGGGAGATGTCAGAGGTCGGTTCTTTACACAGAGAGTGGTGGGGGTGTGGAATGCACGGCCAGCAGAGGTGGTGGAGTCAGAGTCATTAGGGACATTTAAGCGACTCTTGGACAGGCACATGGACAGCAGTAAATTGAAGGGATGTAGGTTAGGTTGATCTTAGATTAGGATAAATGGTTGGCACAACATTGTGGGCTGAAGGGCCTGTACTGTGCTGTACTGTTCTATGTTCTATGTTTTTCCCCAGTGCACTTGTGGGTAACATATGAAGGCCGGGAAATCTACTTTGGGTCGCCGGAGGAGACAATGGACTGGCTTGAGGAGGACATTGTTTTGGGGGAGACGTTCCTGTTTTGTATTTTGGTTTTTTTTTTCTGGTTTGTATGAACCACTATTGCACTGGGTGCGGGGCTGTTGAGCTATTCTGGGTTTGTTTTTTCTTGATGGGGGACGGTGGGTTTCTTTGTGTTTGGTGGGGACTGTAAAGGGCCTGAGAAGGCGTGGGATGCGGGCTGAAGGCTGGCCTAGGAAGGGTTATGGCTCATCAGCAAGGCAGTGCGGGGGGGGGGGGGGGGTGGCGCACAGTGTCCCCCCTGACCAGGCTGATCACATGGAATGTGAGAGAGCTGAATGGGCCAGTCAAGAGGAACTGTGTGTTCGCACATTTGAAAAGCTTAAAGCCGGACGTGGTAATTATACATAAGACAGACCGGAGGGTGGTGGATCAGACTAGGCTGAGGAAGAGGTGGGTGGGGCAGGTATCCCTTTCGGGGCTAAATTCCAAAACAAGTGGAGTGGCGATGGTGGATAGTCTAGTGGCCCCAATTGGGCTGGTTGAAGTGGTGGAGGGGCTGCCGGGGCCACACGGGTACCCAGTGGAATGTTATAGAAAGTTTTCAGGAGTGCTGGGGTCCTTGCAAGTAAGGGAGTTTAATGAGGCTAGGGAGGGAGGGGACTCCCTCAGACGATAGCACAGGCCTCAATTTCTCTTATCCTGAAGCGGGAAAAGGGACCCGGAACAATGGTCGGTCGTACAGGCCAATCTCCCTTCTAATATAGATGCGAAGCTACTGGCCAAGATCTTGGCCTTGAGAATAGAGGATTGTATGCCATGGGTGATAGGGGAGGACCAGACGGGGTTGGTAAAAGGAAGGCAGTTAACAGCCAACATCAGAAGGCTTTTAAATGTGATCATGATGCCCTCCAATGGAAGGGAGGTGAAGCTGGTGGTCTTCATGGATGCAGAGAAGACCTTTGATTGGGTGGAGTGGAATTATTTGTGGGAGGTCCTGGGGCAGTTTGGGTTTGGGCAGGGTTTTGTGGACTGGGTCTGGTTGTTGTACCAGGCACCGGTGGCGAGCGTACGGATGAATTGAGTGAGCTTGGATTATTTTAGGCTGCACCGGGGGACAAGGTAGGGATGTCCACTCTCCCCACTGCTGTTTGCCTTGGCTATAGAGCCACTGGCGATGGCGCTGGGACCGTTGAGGGACTGGCAGGGAATAGTATGGGGGGGGGGGGGGGTGGAGAAACAGGGTCTTGCTATACACGGACAACCTGCTTTTGTATATTTCTGAACCTCTGGGGGGGGGGGGATTGGAGAGATCATGGGATTCTGAGGGGAATTCGGCCAGTTTTGGGGTACAAATTGAACATGAGCAAGAGCATGGTCTTTGTGATTCAAGCAAGGGGACAAGAGAGGAGATTGGGGGAGATGTCGTTTAAGGTGGTGGGAGGGAGATTTCGGTATTTGGGTAACTAGGTGGCGCGGGAGTGGGAGCAGCTACACAAGCTGAATTTGGCTCGGTTAGTGCAGCAGACAAAGGGGGACTTCAGAAGGTGGGAGATGCTCCCGCTGTCACTAGCGGGGAAGGTGGGATATGTTCCCGTTGTCACTGGCGGGGAGGGTGGGATATGTTCCCGTTGTCACTGGCGGGGAGGGTGGGAGATGTTCCCGTTGTCACTGGCGGGGAGGGTAGGAGATGCTCCCGTTGTCACTGGCAGGGAAGTTAGGATATGCTCCCGTTGTAACTGACGGAAAAGGTGGGATATGTTCCCGTTGTCACTGGCGGGGAAGGTGGGATATGTTCCCGTTGTCACTGGCGGGGAAGGTGGGAGATGCTCCCGCTGTCACTAGCGGGGAAGGTGGGATATGTTCCCGTTGTCACTGGCGGGGAAGGTGGGATATGTTCCCGTTGTCACTGGCGGGGAAGGTGGGATATGTTCCCGTTGTCACTGGCGGGGAAGGTGGGATATGTTCCCATTGTCATTGGCAGGGAAGGTGGGAGATGCTCCCGCTGTCACTGGCAGGGAGGGTAGGAGATGCTCCCGTTGTCACTGGCGGGGAAGTTAGGATATGCTCCCGTTGTAACTGACGGAAAAGGTGGGATATGTTCCATTGTCATTGGCAGGGAAGGTGGGAGATGCTCCCGTTGTCACTGGGAGGGAGGGTGGGAGATGCTCCCGTTGTCACTGGCGGGGAGGTGGGAGATGTTCCCGTTGTCACTGGCGGGGATGGTGGGCGATGCTCCCGTTGTCACTGGCGGGGAGGGGTGGGCGATGCTCCCGTTGTCACTGGCGGGGAAGGTGGGAGATGTTCCCGTTGTCACTGGCAGGGAAGGTAGGAGATGCTCCCGTTGTCACTGGCGGGGAAGTTGGGATATGCTCCCGTTGTAACTGACGGAAAAGGTGGGATATGTTCCCGTTGTCACTGGCGGGGAGGGTGCAGACGGTAAAGATGACGGTTCTCCAGAGGTTTTTGTTTGTATTTCAGTACCTTCCTGTTTTTATCCGCAAGACTTTCTTTAAGAGGGAGAATGCAGTGATCTCTGGGTTTACGTGGGTGGGTAAAATCCCACGGGTAAAGAAGGTGCTGCTGGAGCGGCTCGAGGGGAAGTGGGGCTGGCCGTACTGAATTTCAGAAACTACTACTGGGCGGTGAACATAGCAACGGTTAGGCAGTGGGAGTCAGGGGAGGGGTTGGTGTGGGTGCGGTTGGGGGCGGCCTTATGTAGGGGCACAGGTTTAGGGGCGCTGGTAACAACTGTTCTCGCTGGCTCGGTATTCCACAAGCCCACTCGTAGTGGCTGCCTTGAGCTTGTGGGGACAGTGGTGGAACCATATGGGAGTGGAGGGGGTGTCGGTATGGGCACCAATTTGTGGCAACCATTGGTTTGCGCCATTTATCGACTTCTTTGGGGAAAATTAAGCTGTCAGCCGAAAAGGGGGGGTGGTAAAGGAAAAGAAGGAGGCATGGGGGGCTGGTTGAGGTGGGAAATAGTTGGTGGGAAAGGAGGATTGGGGAATTGTGCATGTAAGCCATGTTGGCTGAGATTGGTAGTTGGTTGGTTGGGTATTATTTGCTTTGTTGTTTTTTTCCTCTTGAAAATTGTTAAAATTTCACATGCCAACATAAAAATATTTTTTTTGAACAGCATCTGGACAGTTATATTGGTAAGATGGGCAGAGAGGGATATGGGTCAAATGCGGGCAATTGTGACTAACTTAGTGGTAAAACCTGGGCGGCATGGACAGGTTGGGCGGAAGGGCCTGTTTTCATGCTGTAAACCTCTCTGACTCTATGGGCCATTAGTGGGTGGAATCCTCACTGTGATTGGGGCTGGTGTCACAGAGAGAAGGTGATTAAGAACAGTAGATGTACCTACACCACACGGACTGCAACCGTTCAATATGGCAACTCACTTCCACCTTCTCTGGGGCAATTCGGGATGGGCAATAAATGCTGACCTCGTCAGTGCTCCCACATCCTGTAAATTCATTTTTTAAAAGCACAGGTCAACAAAAAGCAAATGAAATCCAGATGGAAATAATTATCTCCTCAAATAAAATTCCACAACTGTGTGTGCTGTTGTGGTGGAAACAGATCTTAGATTCAGCGACCCCCGCTTTAGCAAGGGAACATCTGGTAATTGTCTTAATCACAGGAAACAGTCTCGGCTACTCACAGATGTGCACACTCTCTGACTCATATGCGCAGGAGGAATTTCTTATCTGACTGGCCGGGTCTCTGTTCAGGCAGCAGGTTAAACTGTTGGTGTGTCAGCAGTCGTCAGAATCCCGCTTATTTCCATATTTAACTCGAGCACGTTTATTAAGGCACTGAAATTAGACACAGGAGCGGCGGGTCTGATATTTACCTCGGCTTAAAGTCAATTGATTGGAGTTTTAACAGAGAATTTTGGGCTTTTCCCGGAACACGCCAGGTCAGGAAGGCAGAGTTGACAATGGCTGTGAAACTGAAAGGCAAGAAAGCTTTTAAATGCAGAGATATAGCTACGGCTTGTCTAACTCGGTGAGTTTATTGTGTGTACTTTCAGTGCCCATGAACTGATTTTTCAGTCCTCGGAGATCATCTCTGCTGCCTCAGTCTTGCAGTGTGGGACATAACAATGCAGTTCGATTTTGTCCCTCTGGTGCCAACAACAGCAGCTTCACCTCTCTCCAAAGGGCAGCTGGATTAAAACAGAAAACAGCAGGTTTGAGGAGGGGATATCCCCAGCACAGATCAAAGGGAAAAGCAGTTCAAACTAGTATTCTTATCTCCCAGTTTTTACTGATTTTCATATATATATATAGAGGCAGAGGTTGAACTTTCAGGAAATGACAGAATGGAAATCAGAGGGAAGATTCTCTGCTGGTTGGAGTCATACCTGTCACAAAGGAAAATGGTTGTGGTGTTTGGAGGTAAATCATCTCGGCTCCAGGACATCACTGCAGGAGTTCCTCAGGGTAGTGTCCGAGGCCCAACCATCTTCAGCTACTTCATCAATGACCTCCCTTCCATAACAAGGTCAGAAGCGATGATGTTTGTGGATGACTGCACGATGTTCAGCACCATTCATGACTCAAAGAACAAAGAACAACGCAGCACAGGAACAGGCCCTTCGGCCTCCAAGCCTGTACCGGTCATGATAACAACCTTTGCCAAAACCCTCAGCATTTCCTTGTGCTGTATCCCTCTTACCCATCCTATCCATATATTTGTCAAGATGCTTTTTGAACGCCGTTAATATATCGGCTTCCACAGCCTCCCCAGGCAACGCGTTCCAGGCATTCACCACCCTCTGTGTAAAAAACCTGCCTCGCACATCTCCTCTAAACTTTGCTCCACGGACCTTAAACCTATGCCCCCTGGTGACTGACCCCCTCCACCTGGGAAGGAGTGCCTGCCCATCCACTCCATCCATGCCCTCATAATCTTGTAGACCTTTATCACCCCTCAACCTCCGTCTTTCCAATGAAAACAGTCTGAGTCTATTCAGCCTCTCCACATAGCTAACACCCTCCAGACCAGGCAACATCCTAGTAAACCTCCTCTGCACCCTCTCCAAAGCCTCCACATCCTTCTGGTAGTGTGGCGACCAGAATTGTGCGCAATATTCCAAGTGCGGCCTTACCAAGATTCTATACAACTGCAGCATGACCTGCCAGTTTTTATACTTAATGCCCCGTCCAATGAAGGCAAACATTCCGTTTGCTTTCTTGACGACCTTGTCCACTTGTGTTGCCAACTTCAAAGATCTGTGGACCTGCACGCCCAGATCTCTCTGACTTTCTATACCGCAGCACGGTGGCAGAGTGGTTAACATAAATGCTTCACAACTCCAGGGTCCCAGGTTCGATTCCGGCTTGGGTCACTGTCTGTGCGGAGTCTGCACGTCCTCCCCATGTGTGCGTGGGTTTCCTCCCAGTGCTCCGGTTTCCTCCCACAGTCCAAAGATGTGCAGGTTAGGTAGATTGGCCATGATAAATTGCCCTTAGCGTCCAAAATTGCCCTTAGTGTCGGGTGGGGTTACTGGGTTGTGGGGATAGGGT
This sequence comes from Scyliorhinus canicula, assembly GCF_902713615.1. Taxonomy (NCBI): domain Eukaryota; kingdom Metazoa; phylum Chordata; class Chondrichthyes; order Carcharhiniformes; family Scyliorhinidae; genus Scyliorhinus; species Scyliorhinus canicula. Next base: position 74,687 of record NC_052157.1, read on the forward strand.
GGAGGAGTGGGCTTGGGTGGGGTGCTCTTTCCAAGGAGCCGATGCAGACTCGATGGGCCGAATGGCCTCCTTCTGCACTGTAAATTCTATATTCCTAAGAGTTTTGCCATTTACAGTATATTTCCCTTCTATGTTAGACCTATCAAAACGCATTACTCCTTAGATAATGAAGCAGTCTGTGTCCAAATGCAACAAGACCTGGGCAATATCCAGGCTTGGGGCTGACAAGCGGCAAGTTACATTCATGCCACACAAGTGCCAGGCAATGACCACCACCTACAAGAGAGGATCTAACCATCGCCCCATGACATTCAATGGCATTACCATTGCTGAATTCCCCACAATCAACATTGATCAGAAACTGAACTGGACCCAGCCATATTGATATTGTGACTATCAGAGCAAGTCAAAGGCTAGGAATTCTACAGCGAGTAACTCACCTCCTGATCCCCAAAGCATGTCTACAAGGCACATGTCACGAGTGTAATAGAATACTCTCTACTTGTCTGGATGAGTGTAGTTCCAACAAGAAGCTCGACAATGTCCATTGCTCCCCCTTCCACGAACTCTCAAACCCTCCACCACCGATGAACAGTGGCAGCCGTGTGCACCATCTCCAAGATGCACTGCAGGAACTCGCCAAAGTTCCTTAGACAGCACTTTCCAAACTCGCGACCGTTAGCATCTAGAAGGACAAGAGCAGCAGATACCTGGGAACCCCACCACCTGGAGGTTCCCCTTCAAGTCACTCACCACCCTGACTGGGAAATATATCGCCGTTCCTTCGCTGTCATTGGGGCAACATCCTGGAACTCCCTCCCTAACAGCACTGTGGGTGGACATACACCACATCCTGGACCTCCCTCCCTAACAGCACAGTGGGTGGACATACACCACATCCTGGACCTCCCTCCCTAACAGCACAGTGGGTGGACATACACCACATCCTGGACCTCCCTCCCTAACAGCACAGTGGGTGGACATACACCACATCCTGGACCTCCCTCCCGAACAACACAGTGGGTTATTCAGGTCTGTCGCAAATCTTTTCTCCTCCAGAATCAAAAGATGGCCTTTGGAGATAAGCATACCCTTATCACCAGGGAACCTTATCACCAATATCCAGAAAAGATATAGGTGAAGCCACATGAGCACAGGTGTGATCATTTTTTTTATAAACAATTTTATTGGGGTATTTTTGGCATATAAAACAGATGACATTGTATTGTACTGTACAGAAAGAAAAGCAAATAACACATAGTACAAACCACAACTCCAGTCTCGCATGGACCTGCCTAAATCACCCACAGGTGTGGTCATTGAGCCATTTAGGATGCTGTAGACATGATTGGAATGTATGAACAGGAACACCGACAGTACGTAGTACCAGCAAGGGTTTCCAAAATGGTCGGGATGAGCTCCACCTTGCACAGCAAAACATAGCAGATAGTACTGGCACTGCAAGTGACAAAAGGTAATAATCCCTTGCCACCTTCAGAGTAAGAGAAGGAAGAATACACTTTATCAATGTGAGGCAGTGTAGTTATTGGCAGACCACGTCCCCCTCCAGCCCCCAACAGTTCATCCCTCCCAAAGACACTCACTGTTCACCTTTAACTATTACCATTCCCCACAAGATCAAAGGCCTCTTGTTTGGGGAAGATAGGGCAATGGAACTTTAAAGTAAAGCTTAGTGCTAGTAAGAATTAAACAGAAATGTGGCAATTTAATAGCGTTATACAACATTGTGAATATCACTTTTTCTTTTTCTTCTGGAAGCAATGTAGTCAGGCTTCAGTAAAACTCGAGTCAGGCTGCTGACTTCCCTTGGCTGACTGCTCATGGCTCGTGTCCTCTAGGTTTTGGAATGCATGAGCACTGTGCCTTTTGAACGCCGTTAATGTATCTGCTTCCACACCCTCCCCTGGCAACGCGTTCCAGGCACTCACCACCCTCAGCGTAAAAAACCTGCCTCACACATCTCCTCTAAACTTTGCCCCACGGACCTTAAACCTATGCCCCCTGGTGACTGACCCCTCCACCCTGGGAAAGAGTGCCTGCCCATCCACTCTATCCATGCCCCTCATAATCTTGTAACCTCTATCAGGTCGCCCCGCAACCTCCGTCGTTCTAATGAAAACAGACCGCGTCTATTCACCTTTTAATATAATTTAGAATTTACAGTGCAGAAGGAGGCCATTCGGCCCATCGAGTCTGCACCGGCTCTTGGAAAGAGCACCCTACCCAAGGTTAACACCTCCACCCTATCCCCATAACCCAGTAACCCCACTTAACACTAAGGGCAATTTGGACACTAAGGGCAATTTAGCATGGCCAATCCACCTAACCTGCACATCTTTGGACTGTGGGAGGAAACCGGAGCACCCGGAGGAAACCCACGCGCACGTGGGGAGAACGTGCAGACTCCACACAGACAGTGACCCAGCCGGGATTCGAACCTGGGACCCTGGAGCTGTGAAGCATTTGTGATAACCACTATGCTACCGTGCTGCCCTCTCCACATAGCTAACACCCTCCAGACCAGGCCACATCCTGGTAAACCTCCTCTGCACCCTCTACAAAGCTTCCACATCCTTCTGATAGTCTGGGGACCTGAATTGTGCTCAAAATTCCAAGTGCGGCCTTACAACTGCAGCATGACTTGCCAGTTTTTATACTCGATGCCCCGTCCAATGAGGGCAAGCATTCCATTTGCTTTCTTGACTACCTTGTCCACTTGTGTTGCCACCTTCAAAGATCTGGGGACCTGCACAACCAGGTCTCTCTGACTTTCTATATTCCTGAGATTTTGCCATTTGCGGTATATTTCCCCCTCTATTTTCGACCTACCAAAAAACAATACCTCACATTTGTCTGGATGAAACTCCATTTTCCATTTCTCTGTCCAAGTGAAAATGAAAGATAGAAATGGCAAGATTAGGGAACCATGGATGACGGGTGGAATTGCGAGACTAGCTAAGATGAAAAAGGAAGCATACATCGGATCGAGGCAACTCAAAACTGATGAAGCTTTGGAGGAATATCGGGAAAGTAGGACGAATCTCAAACGCGCAATAAAAAGGGCTAAAAGGGGTCATGAAATACCTTTGGCTAACAGGATTAAGGAAAATACCAAAGCCTTTTATTCGTATGTAAGGAGCAAGAGGGTAACTAGAGAAAGGATTGGCCCACTCAAAGACAAAAGAGGGAATTTATGCGTGGACACAGAGGAAATGGGTGAGATTCTTAATGAGTACTTTGCATTGGTATTCACAAAGGAGAGGGACAAGACGGATGTTGAGGCTAGGGATGGATGTTTAAATACTCTCGGTCAAGTTGTCATACGGAAGGGAGAAGTTTTGGGTATTCTAAAAGACATTAAGGTGGATAAGTCCCCAGGACCGGATGGGATCTATCCCAGGTTACTGAGGGAAGCGAGGGTCGAAATATAGAACATAGAACATAGAACAGTACAGCACAGAACAGGCCCTTCGGCCCTCGATGTTGTGCCGAGCAATGATCACCCTACTCAAACCCACGTATCCACCCTATACCCGTAACCCAACAACCCCCCCATTACCTTACTTTTTAGGACACTACGGGCAATTTAGCATGGCCAATCCACCTAACCCGCACATCTTTGGACTGTGGGAGGAAACCGGAGCACCCGGAGGAAACCCACGCACACACGGGGAGGACGTGCAGACTCCGCACAGACAGTGACCCAGCCGGGAATCAAACCTGGGACCCTGGAGCTGTGAAGCATTTATGCTAACCACCATGCTACCGTGCTGCCCTGAAATATCTGGGGCCTTAACAGATATCTTTGCAGCATCCTTGAGCACGGGTGAGGTCCCGGAGGACTGGAGAATTGTTAATGTTGTCCCTTTGTTTAAGAAGGGTAGCAGGGATAATCCAGGGAATTATAGACCTGTGAGCTTGAAGTCAGTGGTAGGCAAACTGTTGGAGAAGATACTGAGGGATAGGATCTATTCACATCTGGAAGAAAATAGACTTATCAGTGATAGGCAGCATGGTTTTGTGCAGGGAAGGTCATGTCTTACAAACCTAATAGAATTCTTTGAGGAAGTGGCAAAGTTAATTGATGAGGGAAGGGCTGTAGATGTCGTATACATGGACTTTAGTAAGGCGTTTGATAAAGTTTCCCATGGCAGGTTGATGGAAAAAGTGAAGTCATATGGGGTTCAGGGTGTACTAGCTAGATGGATAAAGAACTGGCTGGGCAACAGGAGACAGAGAGTAGTGGTGGAAGGGAGTGTCTCAAAATGGAGAAGGGTGACTAGTGGTGTTCCACAGGGATCCGTGCTCGGACCACTGTTGTTGTGATCTACATAAATGACCTGGAGGAAGGTATAGGTGGTCTGATTAGCAAGTTTGCAGATGATACTAAGATTGGTGGAGTTGCAGATAGCGAGGAGGACTGTCAGAGAATACAACAAAATATAGATAGATTGGAGAGTTGGGCAGAGAAATGGCAGATGGAGTTCAATCCAGGCAAACGCGAGGTGATGCATTTTGGAAGATCAAATTCAAGAGCTGACTATATGGTC
>NC_052157.1:392732-453098 GCF_902713615.1 Scyliorhinus canicula
ATTTCGCGATATCGTTTACCATGGTAGAGATACGGGGGAGGATACGCGTCCAGTTGCGTAAACCGGTTGATGGTCTGGCTATAGTCGATGACCATCCGGTTTTTCTCCCCAGTCCGGATCACCAGCACTTGGGCTCGCCAGGGACTGTTGCTGGCCTCGATGACCCCTTCCGTCAGCAACCTCTGGACCTCGGACCTGATGAAGGTCCGGTCCTGGGCACTGTACCGTCTGCTCCGTGTGGCGACGGGTTTGCAATCGGGGGTGAGGTTAGCAAACAGGGAGGGGGGGTCCACTTTGAGGGACGCGAGGCTGCAGACAGTGAGGGGGGGTATAGGGCCGCCGAATTGGAAGGTCAAGCTCTGCAGGTTGCACTGGAAGTCCAGTCCTAGGAGTGTCGGTGCGCAAAGGTCAGGGAGGACAAGGAGTTTATAATTTTTTTAAACCTTCCCTTGGACCGTGAAGTCCGCGATGCAGCAGCCGGTGATGCGGACGGAGTGCGAACCTGAGGCTAACCCGATTTTGTGTTTTACAGGGTGGACAGAGAGCGCGCAGCGTCTTACCGTGTCAGGGTGAACGAAGCTTTCCGTGCTCCCGGAGTCCAGCAGGCAGCCCGTCTCGTGGCCGTTGAGGTGGATTTGCATCGTCGTCTTGGCGAGCGTGCGTGGCCGTGACTGGTCGAGCTGAATGGCCGCGAGCCGTGGAGAAGATCCATCGTCGTCGACGTCGTCGGCCGAGTAGGTGCTGGCAGGACCTTGTGTGCCAGTCCAGGATGGCGGCGCCCAGGATCCGCACGTGGCGTCCGGGGCCCAAGATGGCGGCGCCCAGGATCCGCACGTGGCGTCCGGGGCCCAAGATGGCGGCGCCCAGGACCCGCACGTGGCGTCCGGGGCCCCAAGATGGCGGCGCTCAGGACCCGCACGTGGCGTCCGGGGCCCAAGATGGCGGCGCCCAGGACCCGCACGTGGCGTCCGGGGCCCAAGATGGCGGCGCCCGCAGGACCCTCGTGGTTGCTGGGGGCGGGGTTAGCGGTGCCGGCGGGCCGATCGGAGCGGCTGAGAGCGGGGGCAGAGAGGCGCGCAGGCCGGGCGCAGGGGCCCGGAGGCGGGGGGCGGGGGGGGGGGGGAAGAGATTGACGTGCTGCGCTGGAAGGGCCCGGAAGGGCTCGGAGGAGGAGATCCCCGGTCGCTGCGCGGCACAGCAGCGACCGATTTGGTCTGGCAGAATGTCGAAAAATGGCCCTTCTTCCCGCAGCTCTTACAGAGGGCGGAACGGGCTGGGCAGCGCGGGGCGGGGGTGTTTGGCGAACCCACAGAAATAGCAGCGGGGCCCCATGGACTTGTCAGGGCATCCCGCGGTGCAGGCCTGGGGGGGGGGGGGGTCGGAAGCGGCGGATGGCGGTAGGGAAGCGTGCCAGGAGGCCCAGGGCGCTGCAGTGCGGCTGGGGGCATAGGCGCGGGCGTTTAAGTCGGCGACCTCCAGGGAGGTGGAGAGAGTCCGTGCCTCAGTTAGGCTGAGGTCGGCTTTCTCCAGCATCCGCTGGCGGATAGCGGGGGGCTGCATCCCAGCCACGTAACCATCTCTGATTAGAAGTTCCATGTGCTCCGTGGCTGAAACTTGGAGGCAGGAGCAATTCCTCCCCAGGATAGCGAGAGCCTGGTAAAAATCATCTAAGGACTCGGGGAACTGTTGTCTGGTAGCCAGCAGATGTCGGGCGAACACTCTGTTTACCGGTTTAAGAACCTGTCCTTTCAGCTTATCCATGGCCGCATCGTAATCTTTTTCCTCCGCAATCATCGCAGGGGCAGCAGGGTAGCATGGTGGTTAGCATAAATGCTTCACAGCTCCAGGGTCCCAGGTTCGATTCCCGGCTGGGTCACTGTCTGTGCGGAGTCTGCACGTCCTCCCCGTGTCTGCGTGGGTTTCCTCCGGGTGCTCCGATTTCCTCCCACAGTCCAAAGATGTGCGGGTTAGGTGGATTGGCCAGGCTAAATTGCCCGTAGTGTCCTAAAAAGTAAGGTTAAGGGGGGGGTTGTTGGGTTACGGGTATAGGGTGGATACGTGGGTTTGAGTAGGGTGATCATTGCTTGGCACAACATCGAGGGCCGAAGGGCCTGTTCTGTGCTGTACTGTTCTATGTTCTATGTTCTATCGCGTAGGCCGCCATGCCCATGCTGGAGTGGAGGATATGAAGCTTCTGTGCCATGGTGGGGGGGGGCTGCTTGCGGACGCCAGGTAACCATCGAAACATGCCAGCCAATGTTTAAAGATATCTGAAGCGTTCTGAGTTTGCGGCTGATGCGGAGGCATTCGGGCTTGATCCGGAGCTTCATCTTCAAATTTCTAGTATATTAAATTGATGAACCATCAATTGAACGCGAGACGAGTTGCTGTACAAAAGTTAGGCTTTAATAAGCTAGATGTTAGCCCTGTGGTCGACTACAGTAAATGGACGACCGCCGGGCAAACTGGGTATTTATACCTCGCCCTGGAGGAGGGTTAACTCGGCCTCTCGACCAATCGGGGAGCCGTCACATGACTGGTCTCAACCAATCGGTCGAGAGGCAAATGAACGGTGTTCTGCACCAATGGCAGGCAGCTATGTTAATCATACCACCACACACCTCCACCCTCCACCTCATCCACAAACATTCACTCCCTCCCCCACCACCCTCCACCTCATCCACAAACATTCACTCCATCCACCTCCACCCTCCACCTCATCCACAAACATTCACTCCCTCCCCACCACCCTCCACCTCATCCACAAACATTCACCCATTCCACCTCCACCCTCCACCTCATCCACAAACATTCACTCCCTCCCCCACCACCCTCCACCTCATCCTCAAACATTCACTCCCTCCACCTCCACCCTCCACCTCATCCACAAACATTCACTCCCTCCCCATCCTCCACCTCATCCACAAACATTCACTCCCTCCACCACCACCCTCCACCTCATCCACAAACATTCACTCCCTCCACCCTCCACCTCATCCACAAACATTCACTCCATCCACCTCCACCCTCCACCTCAAAGAACAAAGAAAACAAAGAAAATTACAGCACAGGAACAGGCCCTTCGGCCCTCCCAGCCTGCACCGATCCAGATCCTTTATCTAAACCTGTCTACTATTTTCCAAGGTCTACTTCCCTCTGTTCCCGCCCATTCATATACCTGTCTAGATGCTTCTTAAATGATGCTATCATGCCCGCCTCTACCACCTCCGCTGGCAAAGCATTCCAGGCACCCACCACCCTCTGCGTAAAACACTTTCCACGCACATCTCCCGTAAACTTTCCCCCTCTCACTTTGAAATCGTGACCCCTTGTAACTGACACCCCCACTCTTGGGAAAAGCTTGTTGCTATCCACCCTGTCCATACCTCTCATAATTTTGTATGACCTCAATCAGGTCCCCCCTCAACCTCCGTCTTTCCAACGAAAACAATCCTAATCTACTCAACCTTTCTTCATACCAGGCAACATCCTGGTGAACCTCCTCTGCACCCTCTCCAAGGCATCCACATCCTTCTGGTAATGTGGCGACCAGAACTGCACGCAGTATTCCAAATGTGGCCTAACCAAAGTCCTATACAACTGTAACATGACCTGTCAACTCTTGTACTCAATACCCCGTCCGATGAAGGCAAGCATGCCGTATGCCTTCTTGACCACTCTATCAACCTGCGTTGCCACCTTCAGGGTACAATGGACCTGAACTCCCAGATCTCTCTGCGCATCATTTTCCCCAAGACCCTTCCATTGACCATATAGTCCGCTCTTGAATTTGATCTTCCAAAATGCATCACCTCGCATTTGCCTGGATTGAACTCCATCTGCCATTTCTCTGCCCAACTCTCCAATCTATCTATATTTTGTTGTATTCTCTGACAGTCCTCCTCACTATCTGCAACTCCACCAATCTTAGTATCATCTGCAAACTTGCTAATCAGACCACCTATACCTTCCTCCAGGTCATTTATGTATATCACAAACAACAGTGGTCCGAGCACGGATCCCTGTGGAACACCACTAGTCACCCTTCTCCATTTTGAGACACTCCCTTCCACCACTACTCTGTCTCCTGTTGCCCAGCCAGTTCTTTATCCATCTAGCTAGTACACCCTGAACCCCATACGACTTCACTTTTTCCATCAACCTGCCATGGGAAACCTTATCAAGCGCCTTACTAAAGTCCATGTATACGACATCTACAGCCCTTCCCTCATCAATTAACTTTGTCACTTCCTCAAAGAATTCTATTAGGTTTGTAAGACATGACCTTCCCTGCACAAAACCATGCTGCCTATCACTGATAAGTCTATTTTCTTCCAGGTGTGAATAGATCCTATCCCTCAGTATCTTCTCCAACAGTTTGCCTACCACTGACGTCAAGCTCACAGGTCTATAATTCCCTGGATTATCCCTGCTACCCTTCTTAAACAAAGGGACAACATTAGCAATTCTCCAGTCCTCCGGGACTTCACCCAGTGCTCAAGGATGCTGCAAAGATATCTGTTAAGGCCCCAGCTATTTCGACCCTCGTTTCCCTCAGTAACCTGGGATAGATCCCATCCAGTCCTGGGACTTGTCCACCTTAATGTCTTTTAGAATATCCAAAATTTCCCCCTTCCGTATGACAACTTGACCGAGAGTATTTAAACATCCATCCCTAACCTCAACATCCATCTTGTCCCTCTCCTTTGTGAATACCGATGCAAAGTACTCATTAAGAATCTCACCCATTTCCTCTGAGTCCACGCATAAATTTCCTCTTTTGTCTTTAAGTGGGCCAATCCTTTCTCTAGTTACCCTCTGCTCCTTACATACGAATAAAATGCTTTGGGATTTTCCTTAACCCTGTTAGCCAAAGATATTTTGTGATCCCTTTTACCCTCTTTATTGCACGTTTGAGATTCGTCCTACTTTCCCGATATTCCTCCAAATATCATCCACAAACATTCACTCCCTCCCCCATCCTCCACCTCATGCACAAACATTCACTCCCTCCTCCACCCTCCACCTTATCCACAAACATTCACTCCCTCCCCCACCCTCCACCTCATCCACACACATTCACTCCCTCCTCCACCCTCCACCTCATCCACAAACATTCACTCCCTCCCCCACCCTCCACCTCATCCACAAACATTCACTCCCTCCCCCACCCTCCACCTCATCCACAAACATTCACTCCCTCCCCCACCCTCCACCTCATCCACACACATTCACTCCCTCCTCCACCCTCCACCTCATCCACAAACATTCACTCCCTCCCCCACCCTCCACCTCATCCACATTCACTCCCTCCCCCACCCTCCACCTCATCCACAAACATTCACTCCCTCCCCCACCCTCCACCTCATCCACAAACATTCACTCCCTCCCCCCACCCTCCACCTCATCCACAAACATTCACTCCCTCCCCCACCCTCCACCTCATCCATACACATTCACTCCCTCCTCCACCCTCCACCTCATCCACAAACATTCACTCCCTCCCCCACCCTCCACCTCATCCACAAACATTCACTCCCTCCCCCACCCTCCACCTCATCCACAAACATTCACTCCCTCCCCCACCCTCCACCTCATCCACAAACATTCACTCCCTCCCCACCCTCCACCTCATCCACAAACATTCACTCCCTCCCCCACCCTCCACCTCATCCACAAACATTCACTCCCTCCCCCACCCTCCACCTCATCCACAAACATTCACTCCCTCCCCCACCCTCCACCTCATCCACAAACATTCACTCCCTCCACCACTGACGCACAGAGGCAGCCGTGTGCACCATCTACAAGGTGCATTGCAGGGCCTTATCAATTCATGAACTTTTACCAACTAGAACAAGGAATATGGGGGGCATGGTAGCACAGTGGTTAGCACTGTGGCTTCACAGTGCCAGGGTCCCAGGTTCAATTCCCCGCTGGGCGCTGTTTCTGTGGAGTCTGCATGTTCTCCCCGTGTCTGCGTGGGTTTCCTCCGGGTGCTCCGGTTCCCTCTCACAAGTCCCGAAAGATGTGCTGTTAGGTGAATTCGACATTCTGAATTCTCCCTCAGTGTACCCGAACAGGCGCCGGAATGTGGCGACTAGGGGCTTTTCACAGTAACTTCATTGCTGTGTTAATGTAAGCCGACTTCTGACAATAAAGATTATTAAAAATTATTATCATTCCTCACAGATTCGCCTCAAAGTCACACCCCATCACAGCAGAAACCTGCACTTCGGAAAGGATGATGTGGAGATGCCGGCGTTGGACTGGGGCGAGCACAGTAAGAAGTCTTACAACACCAGGTTAAAGTCCAACATGTTTGTTTGAAACACTAACTTTCGGAGCGCTGCTCCTTCCTCAGGTGACTCAGGGGCATTGGGACCGGTTCTGGGGGAGGTGGGACCAGTACAAACCGGATGGTCTGCACCTGGGCAAGATTGGAACCGATGTCCTAGGGGGGGGTGTTTTCTAGAGCTGTTGGGGAGGGTTTAAACTAATGGGGCAGGGGGGTGGGAACCGATGCAGGAAGTTGGAAGGTAGTAAAACACGGACAGAAGCAAAAGGAAGTAAGGGGGAAAGTGCAAGGCAGAGAAGACATAGTCAAAAATCAAAAAGGGCGACAGTACAAGGTACAGTGACTATGGGAAGCTCAGTGAATAGGCCCAGTAATAACAAAAGGAATAAAACTGGAAGTAAAAACATTAATGGTAAGCGACGCGGCAGGTTGTTACATGAAGATATGGGTTCATCGACAAGGAAAATTAGGAGAAAAGTTAAGAAGACATATAACTTAGGAGAGGTTACTGATCGAGGTGTTAAGATTCAAAACAGAGGTAAAAAAAACAACATAAGTGTACTTTACCTGAATGCTCGTAGTATTCAGAATAAAGTAAATGAGTTGATGGCACAAATCATCGTGAATGACTATGATTTAGTGGCCATTACTGAAACATGGTTAAAGGATGGTCATGACTGGGAGTTAAATATCCGAGGGTATCAAACTATTCGGAAGGACAGAGTGGATGGTAAGGGAGGTGGTGTTGCTCTGTTATTTAAGGATGACATCGGGCAATAGTAAGGGATGACATCGGTGCTATGGAGGATAAGGTTGAATCCATTTGGGTGGAAATCAGGAATAGTAAGGTGAAAAAGTCACTGATAGGAGTAGTCTATAGGCCACCAAATAGTAACGATATGGTGGGGCAGGCAATAAACAAATAAATAACTGATGCATGTAGAAAGGGGCTGGTTTAGCTCACCAGGCTAAATCGCTGGCTTTTAAAGCAGACCAAGCAGGCCAGCAGCACGGTTCGATTCCCGTACCAGCCTCCCCGGACAGGTGCCGGAATGTGGCGACTAGGGGCTTTTCACAGTAACTTCATTGAAGACTACTCGTGACAATAAGCGATTTTCATTTCATTTCATTTCAAATGGTACAGCAGTTATCATGGGGGATTTTAATCTACATGTTGATTGGTTTAACCAGGTCGGTCAAGGCAGCCTTGAGGAGGAGTTTATAGAATGTATCCACGATAGTTTCCTAGAACAGTATGTAATGGAACCTACGAGGGAACAAGCAGTCCTAGATCTGGTCCTGTGTAATGAGGCAGGATTGATTCATGATCTCATAGTTAGGGATCCTCTCGGAAGGAGCGATCACAATATGGTGGAATTTAAAATACAGATGGAGGGTGAGAAGGTAAAATCAAATACTAGTGTTTTGTGCTTAAACAAAGCACAAAGAGAATAACTAGCTAAGGTAGACTGGGAGCAAAGACTTTATGGTAGAACAGTTGAAGAACAGTGGAGAACCTTCCAAGCAATTTTTCACAGTGCTCAGCAAAGGTTTATACCAACAAAAAGGAAGGATGGTAGAAAGAGGGAAAATCGACCGTGGATATCTAAGGAAATAAGGGAGAGTATCAAATTGAAGGAAAAAGCATACAAAGTGGCAAAGATTAGTGAGAGACTAGAGGACTGGGAAATCTTTAGGGTGCAACAGAAAGTTACTTAAAAAAGCTATAAAGAATAGTAAGATAGAGTATGAGAGTAAACTTGCTCAGAATATAAAAACAGACAGCAAAAGTTTTTACAAATATATAAAACAAAAAAGAGTGGATAAGGTAAATATTGGTCCTTTAGAGGATGAGAAGGGAGTTTTAATAATGGGAGATGAGGAAATGGCTGAGGAACTGAACAGGTTTTTTGGGTCGGTCTTCACAGTGGAAGACACAAATAACATACCAGTGACTGATAGAAATGAGGCTATGACAGGTGAGGACCTTCAGATAATTGTTATCACTAAGGAGGTAGTGATGGGCAAGCTAATGGGGCTAAAGGTAGACAAGTCTCCTGGCCCTGATGGAATGCATCGCAGAGTGCTAAAAGAGATGGCTAGGGAAATTGCAAATGCACTAGTGATAATTTACCAAAATTCACTCGACTCTTGGGTGGTCCCGGTGGATTGGAAATTAGCAAACGTAACACCACTGTTTAAAAAAGGAGGTAGGCAGAGAGCGGGTAATTATAGGCCAGTTAGCTTAACTTCGGTAGTAGGGAAGATGCTGGAATCTATCATCCAGGAAGAAATAGCGAGGCATCTGGATAGAAATTGTCCCATTGGGCAGACGCAGCATGGGTTCATAAAGGGCAGGTCATGCCTAACTAATTTAATGGAATTTTTTGAGGACATAACCAGTGCAGTAGATAATGGGGAGCCAATGGATGTGGTATATCTGGATTTCCAGAAAGCCTTTGACAAGGTACCACACAAAAGGTTGCTGCATTAGATAAAGATGCGTGGCATTAAGGGTAAAGTAGTAGCATGGATAGAGGATTGGTTAATTAATAGAAAGCAAAGAGTTGGGATAAATGGGTGCTTCTCTGGTTGGCAATCAGTAGCTAGTGGTGTCCCTCAGGGATCCGTGTTGGGCCCACAATTGTTCACAATTTACATTGATGATTTGGAGTTGGGGACCAAGGGCAATGTGTCCAAGTTTGCAGATGACACTAAGATGAGTGGTAAAGCGAAAAGTGCAGAGGATACTGGAATTCTGCAGAGGGATTTGGATAGGTTAAGTGAATGGGCTAGGGTCTGGCAGATGGAATACAACGTTGACAAATGTGAGGTTATCCATTTTGGTAGGAATAACAGCAAACGGGATTATAATTTAAACAATAAAATATTAACGCATGCCGCTGTTCAGAGAGACCTGTGTGTGCTAGTGCATGAGTCACAGAAAGTTGGTTTACAAGTGCAACAGGTGATTAAGAAGGCAAATGGAATTTTGTCCTTCATTGCTAAAGGGATGAAGTTTAAGACTAGGGAGGTTATGCTGCAACTGTATAAGATGTTAGTGAGGCCACACCTGGAGTATTGTGTTCAGTTTTGGTCTCCTTACTTGAGAAAGGACGTACTGGCATTGGAGGGTGTGCAGAGGAGATTCACTAGGTTAATCCCAGATCTGAAGGGGTTGGATTATGAGGAGAGGTTGAGTAGACTGGGACTGTACTCGTTGGAATTTAGAAGGATGAGGGGGGATCTTATAGAAACATTTAAAATTATGAAGGGAATAGATAGGATAGATGCGGGCAGGTTGTTTCCACTGGCGGGTGACAGCAGAACTAGGGGGCATAGCCTCAAAATAAGAGGAAGTAGATTTAGGACTGAGTTTAGGAGGAACTTCTTCACCCAAAGGGTTGTGAATCTATGGAATTCCTTGCCCAGTGAAGCAGTTGAGGCTCCTTCATTAAATGTTTTTAAGATAAAGATAGATAGTTTTTTGAAGAATAAAGGGATTAAGGGTTATGGTGTTTGGGCCGGAAAGTGGAGCTGAGTCCACAAAAGATCAGCCATGATCTCATTGAATGGTGGAGCAGGCTCGAGGGGCCAGATGGCCTACTCCTGCTCCTAGTTCTTATGGTCTTATGAAAGCTCGTGTTTGAAACAAACATGTTGGACTTTAACCTGGTGTTGCAAGACTTCTTCCTTCGGAAAGGATCTCATTGGCTGTGAAGCATTTTGAAACATCCAGGGGTCCCTGAAAGCAGAATTTATAAATGTTTACTTAGCGCGATTCAATGCTGCAAATATTTCACTTGCAGACAAGTTGAGAGAAGCCAGTCACACCTTGTCCAAAGGCCAGTCTGCCACCGACAATCAGGATCTGCACTCGTACACACACAGAAACTCACATTGTGTCCTTTATCTGCCCAGCATCCATCTGGAAGGGTTCATTGACTCACCTCACATAGCAGCGAGTTCCTCTTCCTCAGCAAAGCTTTGCCTAAATACACAGGCCACTTCCACTTTTTGCAGAATCCATGTGGATATTGGAACAGGAGAACCAGAAATGGAGCATGAAGATGAAGTAATTTCAGACGGCAGGTTTGATGTTTCATTGCCTGGTCCTAGAGTGTGGATGAACTGATCTGATGGTCCCGGTGATTTAAGGACGGAAGCGTGAGGAAAAGCTAACAGTCACTGCACAAAACAGGAAGCAAATACAATGACAGCCTGACATGCACAAAGTAACACATGAACACCCTTACACACTGACAACTAAACACAATGCACGTAAACACAATAATAATTGCTTATTGTCACAAGTAAGCTTACATTAACACTGTAATGAAGTTACTGTGAAAAGCCCCTAGTCGCCACATTCCGGTGCCTGTTCGGGGAGGCTGGTACGGGAATTGAACCCGCGCTGCTGGCCTTGTTCTACATTACAAGCCAGCTGTTTAGCCCACTGTGCTAAACCAGCCCCTGCAGGAAACATGCAGGAATCCACACATACAGATATTTGGGCGCGATTGAACAGCCAACTGGGCCTGAAAAGCAGTTTGGCACGGTGCACCGTGACTGATAGCAGCTGGGTCCTCGCTCTCGGGATCTACCCGGCTCCAGAAGACATAGGAGCAGAATTAGGCCACTCGGCCCATCAATAATGGCTCGCATCACCTCACGAGACCTAACCAGATCTGGCGACACGTTGTGATGTGAATCCTATCATGGGCGCGATCACTTTCTAGCAAATCTGCATATTAGAGCGAGACAGCTAGTCTCATTTTTAAAAAATAAATTTAGAGTAGCCAATTAAGGGACAATTTAGCGTGGCCAATCCACCTACCCTGCACATCTTTGGGTTGTGGGGGTGAGACCCACGCAGACACGGGGAGAATGTGCAAACTCCACACGGACAGCGACCCAGAGCCGGGATCGAACCTGGGACCTCAGCGGTGCAGTCTAGTCTCATTTTAATGTGCAGTTTCCCGAGGCACCAGAGGAATTGGGATTAATCTCCTTCACCTTGGAGACCTCGGGGAATTGCTGTTCAGTTATTGGGACCAGATGGAACGGCACACATGGGGATTTCTCAGGGGATCGGAAGCCTCCAGGTGCATGCCCTTTGGACAGGGTGGCACCCTGGCACTGCCGGTGTCTCTGGGGCACCCTGGCACTGCCGGTGTCTCTGGGGCACCCTGGCACTGCCGGTGTCTCTGGGGCACCCTGGCACTGCCGGTGTCTCTGGGGCACCCTGGCACTGCCAGTGTCTCTGGGGCACCCTGGCACTGCCGGTGTCTCCGGGGAACCCTGGCATTGCCGGTGTCTCCGGGGCACCCTGGCACTGCCCTGGAAGTGGTGAATTTAAATTGAATTTAAATCTACCAGTTGCCATGGTGAGATTTGAACTCTGTCTATGCAGCAAACCTTGGAAAATATTCATGAGAAGCAGCAAGTATCATTCACGTAACACCACAGTGCCAGGCAAAGACCATCCCGAACTAGAGAAAATCTAGCCATCGCCCCTTACCATTCACTGACATTATCATCGCTGAATCCCCCACTATCAACATCCTGCGGGGGGGTGTAATTGACCAGAAACTGAACTGGACTCAAACATATAAATATTGTGGCTACAGGAGCAAGTCATGGGCTGGAGATATTGCAGCAAATAGTTTATGTCCCGACTTTCCAAAACCTGTTGACAAGGAACAAGTCAGGACTGTGATGCAATACTGTCCACTTGCCTGGACGTGTGCAGCTCCAAAAAACAATAAAACTGACGCTATCCAGGACAAAACAACACACTTGATCGACACCCCATCCACCAACGACGAACAGTGGCAGCCGTGTGTACCATCTACAAGATGCGCTGCAATAACCCACCAAGGTTCCTTAGACAGCACCTTCTAAACTCACGATCACCACCATCTAGAAGGACAAGAGCAGCAGATACCTGGGAACCCCACCACCTGGAAGTTCCCCTCCAAGTCACTCCCCACCCTGACTGGGAAATATATCGGCCGTTCCTTCACTGTCGCTGGGGCAACATCCTGGACCTCCCTCCCTAACAGCACAGTGGGTGTACCTACACCTCAGGGACAGCAGCGGTTCAAAGCAGCGGCTCATCTCCACTATCTGAAGGGCAAATAGGAATGGGTAATAAATGTTGGTCGGGAAAGCCCATATCATAATGGTAATGTTACAGGGCTAGTTATCCAGAATGTTCTGGAGATATGAGCTCAAATTTCAACATTTAAATTCAGATATCAGATAAATCTGGTATAAATATAATCTTAATAATGCTGGCCCCACAAAATTACTGGGTTCTTCTCAAAACCAGTTCACTGGTGGCCTTTCGAGAAGATAAAGTGTTTGTTTGTGTGGCGACGTTGACTCCAGACCTACAGCAATGTTGCTGACTCCTAACTGCCAACAGGTGCGTCAAGAGAAGAAGCCAAGAAGCCACAACTCACTGACTGCTGTGATTCAAGGCAGCAGTTCACCCCCAACACCTCACGGACAAGTAAGGAGGGCTAATAAATGTCAACATGACTCACACCCAGCAATGAATAAAATATTGTAAGTGAGAAGTGTGAGACAGCAAGTAGTTAACCGTCTCATATCATCATATAATCATAGAATTTACAGTGCAGACGGAGGCCATTCGACCCATCAAGTCTGCACTGGCCCTTACAAAGAGCACCCTACTGAAGCCCGTGTACCTACCCTATCCCCGTAACCCAGTAACACAGTAACCCTCACTTAACATTTTTTGGTCACTAAGGGCAATTTATCATGGTCAATCCACTTAACCCGCACATCTTTGGACTGTGGGAGGAAACCGGAGCACCCGGAGGAAACCCACGCACACACATGGGGCGAGATTGTCCGCAAATGCGGAGAATCGTAGAGGCTGCCGTGGGACAGGCCGTGACCCACGGCAGCCTTCACGGCCACTTCCGGGGCCGATTCTCCCCCCGGGCGGGGCTAGGAGCGCGGCCCCGTGCGTCACGGCGGCGCGGCCTTGACGACGGTCGTCAAGGCCGCATGTCAAGCGTCACGGCGGCTGACGCGGCCGATGACGTCAGCCACGCATGTGCAGGTTGGACAACGCCAACCAGCGCATGCGCAGTTGGCATCTTTCTCCTCAGCCGCCCGGCAAGACGTGGCGGCTTGATCTTGCCGGGCGGCGGAGGGAAAAGAGTGCGTCTGTTTTGGATGCTGGCCCGACGATCGGTGGGCACCGATCGCGGGCCTGTCCCCTCCCGAGCACAGTCGTGGTGCTCCCGTGCCAATCGGGCCTCTAGATGCCCCAAACGGGCATCTGGCGCCCGTTTCACGATGGCAGCGAGCAGGTGTGTTTGCTGCCGTGTTGAAACAGACGTGAATGCCCGGCCGCTCGGCCTATCGGCCTCGGAGAATCGCCGCAAAAAACGGCGAGCGGCGATTTGTGGCGTGGTTCGGGCGTGGGGGGGGGAGAATAGCGGGAGGGCGTGAAAAATGTCGGGAGGCCCTCCCGCTATTCTCCCACCCGGTGTGGGGGGCGGAGAATCGCGCCCGGGGAGAACGTGCAGACTCCGCACAGACAGTGACCCAGCAGGGAATCGAACCTGGGACCCTGGAGCTGTGAAGCAACTGTGCTACCATGCTGCCCACTATTAGATAGTTTTTCTTAAATACTCTCCGAAAATAGTTACTTCTGTTTGGTTAGTTAGAGTTGAGAGCTTTCCAAATTCCATTTCTTCTTGGAAACAGAAACGTTCAACTGGCCATGAGCTGGTGTGTGAAAGGAATCATTACAACCCAATCTCAATCACACTTCTGGCAGATCATTGTATGATGATCGGGAGAATGAAGCCCAGACACCCTCAATCCACTGGAGAGGATGAAAGGGTTCATTCAGGTTCATTCAGGTCTGGGCTGCCACATTCGAGGCAACATCGAGTCCGAACGCCCATCTCTCAGCGTGAGATCCGCTCCCATCTTGTGTGAATATAAATGTGACAAGTACTCAAACACAAAAAGACCAATACAGTAAAAATTATAATCTTCCATGACTAGAATATATATATTTTTAAAAATATTTTATTAAGGCATTTGTGATGTCATAACAATAACAGTAAACCATATACAAATAACTATAAACACAGTGCAAGAACCCCTACCTCCCTCACATGTCCTAGAATATATATTTAGATTGTATATTATAATTTTTCACTTGGAGCAGTATTATTTCACTGATAGCAGTTATATTTAATGCATTCTCAGGATCTTGTTTTCATCACTATGGTTAGCTGATATTGTACAAGTGGTAATAACAAAAAAACAGTCCTACTATTCTTAATTTATTAATATGTGTACTAGTGCGTGATTGAATATATTCTGTCTTATCTGACTGCTGTTTGTGATACATGCTTCATATGTCCCAGTTCTTGAGGCTTCATGCTGAAACTTCGGAAAGGAGCAATGCAACAAACCATTTCTAATTCAGAACTTTATTCTTTGCAGAAAGTTGAGAGTTAATTGTGGGAGAGCTGAAACTTGTGAACAGCGGGTATTATTTCTGCTGCTACAGTAAATACTTGTGGCCTCCAGCATACATAAGTACATTTTAAAATAATGTTTTGTAATTGCATTTTAGACTTGCAATACACCTTTACAATATTTATTTCAATTAGCCTGCTCTTGTACCAATATCAATAGGTTCCATAAATAGTCATATAATTATACTCCATCACCTCTGATCTTGATGAGTATCTATCTATGGAATTTCAGGTATCACACACACCAAACATGGAGCATTGCCCACCATATTGGGCAATGAGTCTGTACTTCTCGCAATTTTCCAGGGTAGAAAACTGTTGGATGCCTGTCCTTACTTTCCAGTGTAGTTCCTCTGTAATGAATCCCCTATATTTCATAGATGTGAATCACCAAAAAAGTCCTACATTTTAAAACAATTGCTCACTGGTAGAATTTATGTATGCTTCTTCAACTTTTTTGATTAGTTATATCCATTTACCTCTCTCTCTCTTTAAGGGTGAGATTAAGCCATTCGGTGTTTTCTGTGTAAACTATTTGGATTCTTGAACCAATACATTTTAGAACATAGAACATAGAACAGTACAGCACAGAACAGGCCCTTCAGCCCTCAATGTTGTGCCGAGCCATGATCACCCTACTCAAACCCACGTATCCACCCTATACCCCTAACCCAACAACCCCCCCCTAACCTTACTTTAATTAGGACACTACGGGCAATTTAGCATGGCCAATCCACCTAACCCGCACATCTTTGGACTGTGGGAGGAAACCGGAGCACCCGGAGGAAACCCATGCACACAGGGGGAGGACGTGCAGACTCCACACAGACAGTGACCCAGCTGGGAATCGAACCTGGGACCCTGGAGCTGTGAAGCATTTATGCTAACCACCATGCTACCCTGCTGCCCAACGTGTGCAAACGTATATTTTAATATAACCAAATCATTTAGCATTACTGCACTTCAATCTGTATTTGGTATAACATTCAGCTTATATCTTTAGTATTAATTGCAGACTGAGTATCTTTTAATTATCTGATTTCTGATTCTTTCCTTCAAATTTCTTGTCAATGTCTTTTTCCGTTTTCACTGTATTGCTGGAGACTGCCAATTCTCACTTATTTACATAGTATGGAGGCAAGTGTTTGCTTCCTGCTTATTTCTTCTGTAAACCGTTCGTGGATTTCTTAAACCACATCTCCGCCTCTGGATTCTTCCCAAGATTTTCGGGAAGGCTGATTTTGGCACCAAGTATTTGAAAATCTAAAAACAGGAAAGAAAACCCTCCTGACAAATTAGGCGTTGCTGTAATGATAAAGTTTCAGGATGGCTATGCCACAATGCACAAAAGGGACATTAACTAAATGTCTATAAATTGACAGTTCACAAAGTTGTCGCTTGTTCAATAAATTAGTCCAACACTAAAAAAAAAATATTTAATGCATTCTGAAGGAATATTAATTAGTTTGCAAACCAAAATTATTTTGGTTTGGTTTAGCACAGTGGGCTAAATCGCTGGCTTGTAATGCAGAACAAGGCCAGCAGCGCGGGTTCAATTCCCGTTCCAGCCTCCCCAAACAGGCGTTGGAATGTGGCGACTAGGGGCTTTTCACAGTAACTTAACTGAAGCCTACTCGTGACAATAAGCGATTATTATTATTATTATTTCTGAGATTCTTCATTACACAACAGCGTAATCCAACTTAAATTCTGCTTCAATGTGTCACCCAATTGCAATGCTGCTGCTCGATGTCATCATTCACATGAGAAATAACAACATAAACTTTGCAAATGGTTCCATATAAATGGGAATAGAGGGAGAGAGGGACCGAGACATGAACATACAAAATATGGAAGGACAAGTGAGAAAGCTGTTAAAAAGCATTTGGAATCTTTGGTGTCTAAACCAATGCCCAAGGAGCAAAACCTCAGCTGGGGTATTGTGCCAGTCCTGGGCACTGTGGGTATTGTGCCAGTCCTGGGCACTGTGGGTATTGTGCCAGTCCTGGGCACTGTGGGTATTGTGCCAGTCCTGGGCACTGTGGGTATTGTGCCAGTCCTGGGCACTGTGGGTATTGTGCCAGTCCTGGGCACTGTGGGTATTGTGCCAGTCCTGGGCACTGTGGGTATTGTGCCAGTCCTGGGCACTGTGGGTATTGTGTCAGTCCTGGGCACTGTGGGTATTGTGCCAGTCCTGGGCACTGTGGGTATTATGCCAGTCCTGGGCACTGTGGGTATTGTGCCAGTCCTGGGCACTGTGGGTATTGTGTCAGTCCTGGGCACTGTGGGTATTGTGCCAGTCCTGGGCACTGTGGGTATTGTGCCAGTCCTGGGCACTGTGGGTATTGTGCCAGTCCTGGGCACTGTGGGTATTGTGCCAGTCCTGGGCACCACATTATAGGAAGAACATCAAATCCTTCAGAAAGGATCCAGGGGAAATTGAAGAGAATGGTAACTGGGATGAGATACTGGAGTTCTCTGGAGTTCCAAGGGACCAGAGGGTCAGTAACCAGAGGCTTATGTTGACTTGCTGAAGAAGCTGAGGGGAGATGGAGATTGTTTTGCACAGTGATATTGAATGTGTTGCCAAAACAAGGCAAGAAGTAGATTCAATAATAACTTTCAAATGGCCGTTGGATAAATCCATGAAGTGGAAAATCTGCAAGGGTTTGGGGTAACAGAATGAAAATGAATGAAAAATCTCTTATTGTCACGAGTAGGCTTCAAATGAAGTTACTGTGAAAAGCCCCTAGTCACCACATTCCGGCGCCTGTTCGGGGAGGCTGGTACGGGAATTGAACCGTGCTGCTGGCCTGCCTGGGTCTGCTTTCAAAGCCAGCGATTTAGCCCTGTGCTAAACCAGCCCTTGATGAGAGTCTGATTATTGGGGAGCTGTTGCCAAGGCCAGTACAGGCTGAGTGACATCCGTCAGTGATATTTTATTCTATAATTTGTGATTATTTTTGTGGCTTGTTATTCATTCCAGAAACACTGCGCGCAACCCAACCAAATTTCAACAAAGTCCCAAGACGACTGCGTGTAGACGGGTTTTTCCAGGCTGGTAATGCCAAGGTGCCACCCTACCCAGAGGGCAACCATTTGGGGGCCTCCACCCCCCTGGGAGACCCCCCCCCCTCTCCCCACTCTGTTTTTGGGGAGCAGCAGTGAACGGCACTCGCCCGAGGTCTCCGAGGCGGAGGAGTTAGATTCCAGGACCTCGGTAAATCAGGTCAGTGCAGACTAGGGTGAGACGAGCTGTCTCTCAGATACTGATCTCGCCCAAAATGATGGGATTCAAAGTGTGACATGTGGCGAGCTGGGTAGATCCCGGAAGAGGGATTTACCGGCCACCCCACCTTCTGGCTGCAAAGCGGCCAATTAGATCAGAGCCTCCAAAGCTTTTACTGCAGCTTATTTATCATAAAGTGGAATTGAATCAACCCAGAACACTCAGAGAATGGTAATCAATTACGTGTCTAAATCAGAAATATTTCAGAGTAACTCCCATACAACAATTATAACTGCAGCAATTGCTATTATGGTCCCAACCTTTGTTTCTTTGTCAATGTCCCATTACTTCATACTGTTTGGCTGTTGCTTCATGAAATATTTTGTTATTTAAATTCACCCTGCCTTCCACCTTATCGTACAGCTTCTCCTTTGTCCTTTCTGTCCCCTCCCCCATCCTAAAATATTTTTTCAAATATATTTTATTACCAACATGTATCAAAACAGGTTACAGCAAATAAACACCCCGGGAAACATAGTTCCCAACAATCATCTATACAATCTGGACAGATTGTCCCCCTTTTTTACCCCCCTCTCTCCCCCCTGCCCCCCCCCCCCCCCACCACACCCACCACCCCAGCGACGAACAGCTCCTCAAACACTGTCATAAACATCCCCCACCTTTTCTCAAACTCCCCTGCTGAGCCCCTTAACTCATACTTTATCTTCTCTAGCCGCATTACAGGTCACCCAACCAAGCTGCCGCCCCCGGTGGCGATGCCGACCGCCACTCCAGCAAAATTCACCACCGTGCAATCAGAGAGGCGAAGGCCAAGACATCGGCCTTCCTCCTCTCCATGGGCTCCGGCTTCTCTGAAACCCCAAATATCATCAGCAAAGGGTCCACTCCCTCCTCCACTATCCTGGCTAAGACCGTGAACACTCCCGCCCAGAATCTTCCCAATTTCACAACCCCAAAACATGTGCACGTGATTCACTGGCCCCCACCCACACCTCTCACACTCATCTGCTACCCCCTGAAAGAACCCACTCATTCTCGCCCGAGTCGTACGCACCCTGTGCATCACCTTAAACTGTATCAGGCTCATCCTCGCACAAGAGGAGGTCCCGTTTACCCTACGCAGTGCCTCACTCCATACTCGCCAATTGATCTCCATTCCCAACTCCGCTTCCCATTTCTCCTTGATCTTCACCACCCGCTCGCCTCCCTGCTCCCCCAGCCACTTATATATATCCCCAATTCTTCCCTCCCCTTCCACATCCAGAAGCAGCAGTCGCTCCAGCAGGGTGTATCCCGGCAACCTAGGGAACCCCTCCCAGACCTTTCGTCCCTAAGTCCCTAACCTGCAGATACCTGAACTCACTCCCCCTCAGCAGCTCTACCCTCTCCTAGGGGCTGGTTTAGCTCACTGGGCTAAACCGCTGGCTTTTAAAGCAGACGAAGGCAGGCCAGCAGCACGGTTCGATTCCCGTACCAGCCTCCCCAAACAGGCACCGGAATGGGGCGACTAGGGGCTTTTCACAATAACTTCATTTGAAGCCTACTCGTGACAATAAGCGATTTTCATTTTCATTTCATTTCCCTTAGCTCCTCCAGACTGGCGAACCCTTCCTCCAAATACAGATCCCTCACCTTGACCAGCCTCACTTCCTTCCACCTCCCGTATACACAATCCATCCCCCCGGCTCAGACCCATGATTCTCGTACAGCGGCGTTAACACCGACATTCCTTCCACCCTAAAATGTCTCCTCAGCTGATTCCATGGGCAGGATTCTCCCAACGGGAGACTAAGTGCCGACGCCGGAGTGAAAACCGGAGGCCGCTCCTCGCTCCCTATTCTCCCGCCCCCGGTGGGCTAGGAACGGCGCTGCGGCATTTACACGCACCGGGCCTTGTCGCTGCGTAAATGACGTGACCCGCGCATGCGCGGTTGCCGCCCTCCCCGCGGGCGCCCCGCCAGAAATGGAGGAGTGATCTTGCGGGGCGGCGGAGGAAAGGAGTGCGTCCTTCAGAGACGCCGGTCCGCCGATCGGTGGGCCAGACCCCTTCTGAGCCCCCCCCCCCCCCCACAGGCTGTCCACGCAGCGTCCGCGCGATGTTCACGCCGGCAGCGACCAGGTGTGGTTGGCACCGGCGTGAACCTGTCGTATTGGGCAGGCCGCTCGGCCCATCCGGGCCGGAGAATCGCCACTCGTCTGTTACAAACGGCGAGCGGTGATTCTCCAAGCGGGCTGCCGTAAATCTCGGCGCGCCAGTTTGGGAGGGGGGGGGGTGGGAGAATCGCGTGCGGGTGCCAGGGCGGCATGGCGGGACTCACCCGGCACCCCTGCGATTATCCCACCCGGGGTGGGGGGGGGGGAGAATTGCGCCCCATATCTTCACCGTGGACTGCACCATGGGCTCCCTGAATACCTACTCGGAGCCATTGGCAATGCTGCCGTCACCATAGCCCTCAAACTAGACCCCTTACAAGATTCCTCCTCCATCCTAACCCACTCTACCCCTTCTCCTTCCCACCACCGCAGCAACTTGTCCACATTCGCCGCCCAATAATAATGAAGCAGGTTTGGCAACGCCAACCCCTCCTGCTGCCTCTGTAGCAGGGTCCTCCCCACCCTCGGCACCTTCCCCGCCCATACAAAGTCATAAATGATTGTGTCCAATTTCCGAAAAAAGGCCTTTGGTATAAAGATCAGGACAGCCTGAAAAATAAACAAGAACCTCGGCAGAATATTGATTTTCACCACTTGGACCCTCCCCGCCAACGTTAAGTGCCGTGTATCCCACCTCTTAGATCCTCCCTGGCCTCCTCCACCAGCTTTGTTAAGTTTCACTTATGGAGACCAGTCCATTCCCTCGCTACCTGAATCCCCAAATACCTAAACCTATCCCTCGCTACCGTAAATGGCATCCCCCCAAAATTATCCCGCTGTGCCAGCTCAGTCACCGGGAATACCTCGCTTTTCCCTACATTCAGCTTGTATCCCGAGAACCTTCCAAACCTCCCCAACAGGCCCATAATCCTTCCCATACTCTCCAATGGATCTGAAACATACAGCAAGAGGTCATCGGCATAGAGCGACACCCAATGCTCCCTCTGTCCCCTCATTGTCCCCTGCCACTCTGCCGACCCCCTGAGAGCCATCACCAATGACTCTATGGCCAACGCAAACAGCAGCGGTGACATTGGGCACCCCTGCCTCGTACCCCTGTGTAAGTCAAAGCTTTGTGAGCTCATATCATTCAACCTCACCCTCGCCCTTGGTGCCACATACAGCAACCGCACCCATGCCACAAACCTCGGCCCAAACCCAAACCTTCCCAAAACCTCGAACAAGTACTGTCACTCCACCCAATCAAATGCCTTTTCCACGTCCATGGACACCATCACCTCCAGGTCTCTCACTGTCTTCTGCCTGTTTGGTAACCACCAAACATACCACTCCCGGGGGAAAGTACTCATCCAACCTTCACCGACACCTTTTCATCAAAATTCCACCTAATATCAGGTAAAAAGAGCTCTTTCTGTGCCTTCAAGCAGGAACTGCCGTGTGTGTGACCGCTAACCATCTAATCTTTGGAAGGATACGGAGTCCATAAGTGCAGGCGGTTTTAGTTTAGACAGGTACCATGGTCAGCACAGGCTTGGAGGGCCGAAGGGCCTGTTTCTGTGCTGTATTGTTCTTTGACCTGCAACACTTAACTCTGTTCATAGAATCCATACAGTGCAGAGGGAGCCATTCAGCCCTTCGACGATGCACCAACCCTCTGAAAGACCTCAGTACCGACATTGACAAAATTAATCTTTTAGATTTATTACTTTGTGGGATGTGGGCCTTGCTGACAATAAGGTTTGTTGCCCATCCCTAATTGCCCTTCAACTGAACCACAGCTGAACCATTTCAGAGAACAGAGTCAGTCACATTGCTATGTATCTGGAGTCACACGTCGACCAGAGAAGATGTCAGATTTTCTTCCTGAAAAATTATCCAGATGGGATTTTCTGACAATTGAAAATAGTTTCAACTGAGACTAGATATCTATTCGAGATTTGTTAATTGAATTTAAACTCCACCAGTTGCTATGTGGGATTTGAACCAGTTTGTCTCCGGAAGATTATCCTGTGCCTCTGGATACTGACCCATTTCACCAATATCTCTCTAACTTAAGGCTACTTGGGTTTAGAAATAGAGAAATATAATATAAAAACAAAGAGATCATTTTAAGTGTTACAAATCACTGTTTCTCTATCTGTTGAATTACTCTGGACAATTGTGGGTGAAGGCCAGGGATTGGCACAGAGAGCGTTAATCCGAACATTACCAGGGATGGGGCACTTCAATAAGAACATAAGAATTAGGAGCAGGAGTCGGCCATCTGGCCCCTCGAGCCTGCTCCGCCATTCAATGAGATCATGGCTGATCTTTTGTGGACTCAGCTCCACTTTCCAGCCCGAACACCATAACCCTTAATCCCTTTATTCTTCAAAAAACTATCGTTATCTGAAAAACATTTAATGAAGGAGCCTCAACTGCTTCACTGGGCAAGGAATTCCATAGATTCACAACCCTTTGGGTGAAGAAGTTCCTCCTAAACTCAGTCCTAAATCTACTTCCCCTTATTTTGAGGCTATGTCCCCTAGTTCTACTTTCACCAGCCAGTGGAAAAAACCTGCCCGCATCTATCCTATCTATTCCCTTCATAATTTTATATGTTTCTATAAGATCCCCCCTCATCCTTCTAAATTCCAACGAGTACAGTCCCAGTCTACTCAACCTCTCCTCATAATCCAACCCTTTCAACTCTGGGATTAACCTCGTGAATCTCCTCTGCACACCCTCCAGTGCCAGTACGTCCTTTCTCAGGTAATGAGACCAAAACTGAACACAATACTCCAGGTGTGGCCTCACTAACACCTTATACAATTGCAACATAACCTCCCTGGTCTTAAAATCCATCCCTCTAGCAATGAAGGACAAAATTCCATTTGCCATCTTAATCACCTGCTGCACCTGTAAACCAACTTTTTGCGCCTCATGCACTAGCACACCCAGGTCTCTCTGCACAGCGGCATGCTTTAATATTTTATCATTTAAATAATAATCCCGTTTGCTGTTATTCCTACCAAAATGGATAACCTCACATTTGTCAACATTGTATTCCATCTGCCAGATCCTAGCCCATTCACTTAACCTATCCAAATCCCTCTGCAGACTTCCAGTAACCTCTGCACTTTTCGCTTTACCACTCATCTTAGTGTCGTCTGCAAACTTGGACACATTGCCCTTGGTCCCCAACTCCAAATCATCTATGTAAATTGTGAACAATTGTGGGCCCAACACGGATCCCTGAGGGACACCGCTAGCTACCGATTGCCAACCAGAGAAACACCCATTAATCCCCACTCTTTGCTTTCTATTAATTAACCAATCCTCCATCCATGCTACTACTTTACCTTTAATGCCATTCAACTTTATCTTTTGCAGCAACCTTTTGTGTGGCACCTTGTCAAAGGCTTTCTGGAAATCCAGATATACCACATCCATTGGCTCCCCGTTATCTACCGCACTGGTAATGTCCTCAAAAAATTCCACTAAATTAGTTAGGCATCCCTTTATGAACCCATGCTGCGTCTGCCCAATGGGACAATTTCTATCCAGATGCCTCGCTATTTCTTCCTTGATGACAGATTCCAGCATCTTCCCTGCTACCGAAGTTAAGCTCACTGGCCTATAATTTCCCGCTCTCTGCCTACCTCCTTTTTCAAACAGTGGTGTCACGTTTACTAAATTCCAATCCACCGGGACCACCCCAGAGTCTAGTGAATTGTGGTAAATTATCACTAGCGCATTTGCAATTTCCCTAGCCATCTCTTTTAGCACTCTGGGATGCATTCCATCAGGGCCAGGAGACTTGTCTACCTTTAGCCCCATTAACTTGCCCATCACTACCTCCTTAGTGATAACAATCCTCTCAAGGTCCTCACCTGTCATAGCCTCATTTCCATCAGTCACTGGCATTTTATTTGTGTCTTCCACTGTGAAGACCGACCCAAAAAACCTGTTCAGTTCCTCAGCCATTTCCTCATCTCCCATTATTAAAACTCCCTTCTCATCCTCTAAAGGACCAATATTTACCTTAGCCACTCTTTTTTGTTTTATATATTTGTATACTTTTGTATACTTTTCCTACCTGTTTTAATATTCTCAGCAAGTTTACTCTCATACTCTATCTTACTCTTCTTTATAGCTTTTTTAGTAGCTTACTGTTGCCCCCAAAGATTTCCCAGTCCTCTAATCTCCCAGCAATCTTTGCCACTTTATATGCTTTTTCCTTCAATTTGACACTCTCTCTTATTTCCTTAGATATCCACGGTCGATTTTCCCTCTTTCTTCCGTCCTTCCTTTTTGTGGGTATAAACCTTTGCTGAGCACTGTGAAAAATCGCTTGGAAGGTTCTCCACTGTTCCACCATAAAGTCTTTGCTCCCAGTCTACCTTAGCTCGCTCTTCTCTCATCCCGTTGTAATCCCCTTTAAGCACAAAACACTAGTATTTGATTTCACTTTCTCACCCTCCATCTGTATTTTAAATTCCACCATATTGTGATCGCTCCTTCCTAGAGGATCCCTAACTCTGAGATCATTAATCAATCCTGTCTCATTACACAGGACAAGATCTAGGACCGCTTATTCCCTCGTAGGTTCCATTACATACTGTTCTAGGAAACTATCGCGGATACATTCTATAAACTCAAGGCTGCCTTGACCGACCTGGTTAAACCAATCGACATGTAGATTAAAATCCCCCATAACTGCTGTACCATTTCTACATGCATCAGTTATCTCTTTGTTTATTGCCTGCCCCACCATAACGTTACTATTTGGTGGCCTATAGACTACTCCTATCAGTGACTTTTTCGCCTGATTTCCACCCAAATGGATTCAATCTTAATGAGGAGAGGTTAGAAAAGTTCTAATTTCTTCTTGGAACAGAGAAGGTGAAGAGGTCACCGAATAAAACATTTCATTGGAACAGCGGAGGTTGAGGGGCGACCTGATAGGTCTACAAGATTATGAGGGGCATGGATAGAGTGGATAGTCAGAGGCTTTATCCCAGGGCAGAGGGGTCAATTACTAGGGGGCATAGGTTTAAGGTGCGAGGGGCAAGGTTTAGAAGAGATGTACCTGGCACAGAGGGTAGTGGGTGCCTGGAACTCGCTGCTGGAGGAGGTGGTGGAAGCAGGGACGATAGTGACATTTAAGGGGCATCTTGACAAATACATGAATAGGATGGGAATAGAGGGATATGGACCCTGGAAGGGTACAGATTTTTAGTTTAGACGGGCAGCATGGTCGGTACAGGCTTGGAGGGCCGAAGGGCCTGTTCCTGTGCTGTACTTTTCGTTGTTCTATTTTGTTCCTTTCTGACTGTTGACTGGAGGTGGAGCGAAGTGGAGCAGCCGGTGTCCACATTTACATTCAATCATTGCAAACTCACACTGATCTGCAGCTTATGTGGACTGATCATGGTCAATGTGTGGGGTTACGGCGATAGGGTGGGGGAGTTGACCTTGGTAGGGGGCTCTTTCAAAGGGTCAGTGCTGACCCGATAGGCCAAATGGCCTCCTTCTGCACTGTATGGTTTCTACAGATTCGATGGAATATGTTGAGAGGTTTCAATAGAGAGAAAATAACTCTTCGCTCTGGTGAGGGTCAAGAACCAGAAATCATTGATTCAGAATCATTGCCAAGAGACCAAAAGGGAAGTGGAATGTTCAACAAGAGTTTGGTGGAAAATGACTATCGATAGCTTTAAAAGGGGGTCAGATAGATTCTGGAGGATGGGGAATATAAAATTACAAAGAGAAAGGTACGGAACTAAGCACAACCTCTCTTTCAAACAGCCAGCTGGTGGCTGATAGACTTCTGTTTGTGCTGTAAGTTTTGTCTTCACTGGAAAGGATACAAATAACATCCCAGAAATATCTGAATCGGGGGTGAGAGGGAGGGAGGAACTTCAAACAGTTACAATCTCCGGGCAAGGGATACTGAGAAAACTATTAGAACCAAAAGCTGACAGGTTTCCAGGTCCTAATGGACAGTATTCTAGGATCTGAAAAGATTCAGCTGCTGAGGTAGTAAATGTATTGAGTGAGATGGAAAATAGGAAACTGCAGACCAGTTATCGTAACATCTGTTGTAGAAGGTGTACTCATTCAGGGGGGAGAGGGGGGACTGTGGTAATCAGCAGGTAGAATAGCAAAACAGCATATTATTTAAATGGAGAGTTTGCAGAACTCTGAACTAAAGGGGGATCTGGGTGAGCTGGATGACGAATCGTAAAGAAATTAGTTTGTAGGTACAGCAAGTGATTAGGAAGACAAATGGAATTTTACTGTTTATAGCAAGGGGAATGGAACATAAAAGTAGAGACGTTTTGCTACAGTTGTATAGGTTGTTGGTGAGGCACATCTGGAACATTGTCAACAGTTTTGGTCTCATTATTTAAGTAAGGATATAAATGCATTGGACACAGCTCAGAGACAGTTCACTTGACTGAATCCTGGGATGGGTGGGGGGGGGGGGTTATAAGACCATAAGACATAGAAGCAGAATTAGGCCACTTGGCCCATCAAGTCTGCTCCGCCATTCAATCATGGCTGATATTTTCTCATCCCCATTCTCCTGCCTTCTCCCCATAACCCCCGATCCCCTTATTAATCAAGAACCTATTTATCCTGTGAGGAAAGGTTGAACAGGTTGGGTTTGTATCCATTGGAGTTTAGAATCACAGAATTTACGGAGCAGGCGGCCATTCAGCCCAATGAGTCTGCACCAACCCTTGTAAAGAGCACCTTACTTAAGCCCACACTTCCACCCTCTCCCCATAACCCAACCTAACCTCTTTGGGCACTAAGGGACAATTTACCGTGGCCAATCCACCTAACCTGCACATCTTTGGACTGTTGGAGGAAACCGGAGCACCCGAAGGAAACCCACGCAGACACGGGGAGAACGTGCAGACTCCGCACAGACAGTGACCCAGCGGGGAATCGAACCCGGGACCCTGGAGCTGTGAAGCGACAGTGCTAACCACCGTGCTACCGTGCCGCCCAGATTGATTGAGAGGTGATCTTATTGAAACATATGAGACCCTGGGGGCACTGGATGGGGTGGATTCTGAGAGGATGTTTCCCCTTGTGGGAGAGACTGGAACGACGGACACAGTTTAAAAATAAAGGATTTCTGGGGCAGCACGGAGGCGCAGTGGTTCGCACCGAGGTCCCAGGTTCGATCCTGGCTCTGGGTCACTGTCCGTGTGGAGTTTGCACATTCTCTCCCGTGTCAGCATGGGTTTCGCCCCCACAACCCAAAGATGTGCAGGGTAGGTGGATTGGCCACACTAAATTGCCCCTTAATTGGAAAAAATAAATTGGGTACTGTAAATCAAATTTTTTAAAAAAGGATTTCCCATTCACGAGGGAGATGAGAAGAATTATTTTGAGAATCTGTGGAGCTCTCTTCCCAGAAAGCGGTCAATGAATATTTTTAAGGCAAGCATGGGTAAATTCTTCACCAACACGGGAATCAAAGGGTATTGGATGTGGACAGGACAGTGGAGTCAAGGACACAATCAAACCAGCTGTGACCTTAACGAATAGTAGAATTGGCTCCACGTTCGATGCACCTTGCCCCATGGCACAAACACAATAATTAATTATGCCCCTGTCCTATTAAAGGTTAATTTACAGCAATCCCAACCTTCGGGGGATCCAGTCCCTCTAAGTCTGTTGTAAGTGAATAAATTACATTGGAGGATTGTGCAGATTGGATGAAAAAAATCTGAGAGTACAAAATCAGTTAACAAGAATCATGCGGCATAATCATGTTCCAGGTTGAGTGATTCAGTACAATGGGGTGCTTATGTATCCTGTACAAAGATCCTTGTTTATTTTTTCTAATAAAAAACCCAACCCAAATAAAATGTTTATGACTGTCAGTGAATCTTTGAACATTATATCTGATAAATCCAATTGAACAAATAATTCATATTTTTCAAAAACAAAACTAGCCCAACCAGGTCCTCGTTCATATAATAGGTTGTACAGAAGTTGGATTGGATTTTGTTTATTGTCACGTGTACCGAGGTACAGTGAAAAGTATTTTTCTGCGAGCAGCTCAACAGATCATTAAGTACATGAAAAAAGGAAATAAAAGAAAATACATAATAGGGCAACAAAAGATACACAATGTAACTACATAAGCACCGGCATCGGATGAAGCATACAGGGTGTAGTGTTAATCAGGTCAGTCCATAAGAGGATCGTTTAAGAGTCTGGTGACAGTGGGGAAGAAGCTGTTTTTGAGTCTGTTCGTGCGTGTTCTCAGACTTCTGTATCTCCTGCCCGATGGAAGAAGTTGGAAGAGTGAGTAAGCCGGGTGGGAGGGATCCTTGATTATGCTGCCCGCTTTCCCCAGGCAGCAGGAGGTGTAGATGGAGTCAATAGATGGGAGGCAGGTTTGCGTGATTCACGACTCTCTGAAGTTCCTTGCGGTCCTGGGCCGAGCAGTTGCCATACCAGGCTGTGATGCAGCCAGATAGGATGCTTTCTATGGTGCATCTGTAAAAGTTGTTAAGGGTTAATGTGGACATGCCGAATTTCCTTAGTTTCCTGAGGAAGTATAGGCGCTGTTGTGCTTTCTTGGTGGTAGCGTCGACGTGGGTTGACCAGGACAGATCTTTGGAGATGTGCACCCCGAGGAATTTGAAACTGCTAACCATCTCCACCTCGTGGATTTAATGCTGAAGTGGAGTTAATGATGGCGGACTAGAGGATGGCTATTCTTGTTTCTATGTTCTCACAGGTGGGGAGAATAAAGCTGGGAATAGCAGACCAATCAGCTGAACATCAGTCATAGGAAAGATACTGGAAACTATCTTAAAATATCAGAGCATCAGCATGGATAAAAGCTGGTCAGCAGACTGGAAGCAAAAAGTTGGAATAAATGGGTCTTTTTCTGATTGGCAGACAGTGACTAGTGGGATACCGCAGAGATCTGTGCGAGGACCCCAACTGTTCACATTAGAGATTAATGATTTATACGAGGGAACTAAATGTATTGTCTCCAAATTTGCAGATGATACAAAGTTGGGTGGGAGGGTGAGCTGTGAGGAGGATGCAGAGATGCTTCAGCGGGATTTGGACAGGCTGAGTGAGTGGGCACATGCATGGCAGACCCAGTATAATGTGGATAAATGTGAGGTTATCCACTTCAGTAGCAAAAATAGGACAGCAGATTATTTGAGTGGGTGTAAATTGAGAGAGGCGGATACTCAGTGAGACCTTGGTGTCCTCGTGCATCAGTCGCTGAAAGTAAGCACGCAGGTACAGCCGGCAGTAAAGAAGGCAAATGGTATGTTGGCCTTCATAGGGAGAGGATTTGAGTGTAGGAATAGGAATGGTTTACTATATCGTATAGGGCATTGGTGAGGCCACACCTGGAGTATTGTGTGCAGTTTTGATGTCCTTATCTGGGGACAGTAAGAAGTCTTACAGCACCAGGTTAAAGTCCAACAGGTTTATTTGGAACCACTAGCTTTTGGAGCGCAGCTCCTTCCTCAGTAACTTTGTTGCAGTGTTAATGTAAGCCTACTTGTGACAATAAAGATTATTATTAGGCTGACAGGGCGGTAATTGGCTGGGTTGGATTTGTCCTGTTTCTTGTGTACAGGACACACCTGGGCAATTGTCCACATTGCCGGGTAGATGCCAGTGTTGTAGCTACTGGAACAGCTTGGCTAGGGGCGTGGCAAGTTCTGGAGCACAGTGTTCAGTACTATTGCTGGGATATTGTCCGGGCCCATAGCCTTTGAAGTGAGGTGCCTGCCCAGCCTCCTACATTCTCCTGTGGCCTGTTATACCCACTATCACTTAGTCAACAAGAGAGAGAACCATCCACTGACAGAAACTGCAGTTCTCTGTGAACACAGAGTTAGATCAGGGAGGGGGAAAGTTTGAGTGGGCTAGGACAGAGGGGGAGTCAGGGTGGGTGGGGGAGGAGGGAGGTGTCAGGGCGGGGGGAGGGGGGCAGGGGGGGAGGTGTCGGGGCGGGGGGGGGAGGTGTCAGGGCAGGGGGGTGTCAGGGCAGGGGGGTGTCAGGGCGGGGGGGTGTCAGGGCGGGGGGGTGTCAGGGCGGGGGGAGGGGTGTCAGGGCGGGGGGAGGGGTGTCAGGGCGGGGGAGGGGTGTCAGGGCGGGGTGTGTGAGGGCGGGGGGGGGTGTGTGAGGGCGGGGGGGTGTGAGGGCGGGGGGGGTGTGAGGGCGGGGGGGTGTGAGGGCGGGGGGGTGTGAGGGCGGTGTGAGGGCGGGGGGGGTGTGAGGGCGGGGGGGGTGTGAGGGCGGGGGGGGTGTGAGGGCGGGGGGGTGTGAGGGCGGGGGGGTGTGAGGGCGGGGCTGGTGTGAGGGCGGGGGGGGTGTGAGGGCGGGGGGTGTGAGGGCGGGGGGGGTGTGAGGGCGGGGCTGGTGTGAGGGCGGGGGGGTGTGAGGGCGGGGGGGGTGTGAGGGCGGGGGGGGTGTGAGGGCGGGGGGGGTGTGAGGGCGGGGGGGGTGTGAGGGCGGGGGGGGTGAGGGTGGGGGGGGGTGTGAGGGCGGGGGGGGGTGTGAGGGCGGGGGGGTGTGAGGGCGGGGGGAGGGGGTGTCAGGGCGGGGGGAGGGGATGTCAGTGCGGGGGAGGGGTGTCAGGGTGGGGGAGGGGTGTCAGGGTGGGGGAGGGGTGTCAGGGTGGGGGAGGGGTGTCAGGGGGGGGGAGGGGTGTCAGGGTGGGGGAGGGGTGTCAGGGCGGGGGGGGTGTCAGGGCGGGGGGGGGTGTCAGGGCGGGGGAGGGGTGTCAGGGTGGGGGAGGGGTGTCAGGGCGGGGGAGGGGTGTCAGGGCGGGGGGGGTGGCAGGGCGGGGGGGTGTCAGGGCGGGGGGGGGTGTCAGGGCGGGGGAGGGGTGTCAGGGCGGGGGGGGGGTGTCAGGGCGGGGGAGGGGTGTCAGGGCGGGGGGGGGGGGTGTCAGGGCAGGGGAGGGGTGTCAGGGCGGGGGAGGGGTGTCAGGGCGGGGGAGGGGTGTCAGGGCGGGGGGGGGGGGTGTCAGGGCAGGGGAGGGGTGTCAGGGCGGGGGAGGGGTGTCAGGGCGGGGGAGGGGTGTCAGGGCGGGGGAGGGGTGTCAGGGCGGGGGAGGGGTGTCAGGGCGGGGGGGAGGGGTGTCAGGGCGGGGGAGGGGTGTCAGGGCGGGGGGAGGGGATGTCAGGGTGGGTGAGGGGGTGTCAGGGCGGGGGAGGGGAGTCAGGGCAGGGGGGAGGGGATGTCAGGGCGGGGGGGGGGTGGCAGGGCGGGGGGGGGGGGGGGGGGGGATCCTGTAGGGGGTCCAGCCTGAGAGCCATGGTGACAGCGTCGCTACCACTGGCACCGAGGAGATAAACTGAGAGCCCGGTGGTACAGCCCATGGTCAGGGTGTGGACCCAGCTGAGGAGGGACTGTAGGATGGAGGGACTGTAGGATGGAGGGACTGTAGGATGGAGGCTGTAGGATGGAGGGACTGTAGGATGGAGGGACTGTAGGATGGAGGGACTGTAGGATGGAGGGACTGTAGGATGAGGGACTGTAGGATGGAGGGACTGTAGGATGGAGGGACTGTAGGATGGAGGGACTGTAGGATGGAGGGACTGTAGGATGGAGGGACTGTAGGATGGAGGGACTGTAGGATGGAGGGACTGTAGGATGGAGGGACTGTAGGATGGAGGCTGTAGGATGGAGGCTGTAGGATGGAGGGACTGTAGGATGGAGGGACTGTAGGATGAGGGACTGTAGGATGGAGGGACTGTAGGATGAGGGACTGTAGGATGGAGGGACTGTAGGATGGAGGGACTGTAGGATGGAGGGACTGTAGGATGGAGGGACTGTAGGATGGAGGACTGTAGGATGGAGGGACTGTAGGATGGAGGCTGTAGGATGGAGGCTGTAGGATGGAGGGACTGTAGGATGGAGGGACAGTAGTATGGAGGGACTGTAGGATGGAGGGACTGTAGGATGGAGGGACTGTAGGATGGAGGGACTGTAGGATGAGGGACTGTAGGATGGAGGGACTGTAGGATGGAGGGACTGTAGGATGGAGGGACTGTAGGATGGAGGCTGTAGGATGGAGGGACTGTAGGATGGAGGGACTGTAGGATGGAGGGACTGTAGGATGGAGGGGCTGTAGGATGGAGGGACTGTAGGATGGAGGCTGTAGGATGGAGGGACTGTAGGATGGAGGGACTGTAGGATGGAGGGACTGTAGGATGGAGGGACTGTAGGATGGAGGCTGTAGGATGGAGGGACTGTAGGATGGAGGGACTGTAGGATGGAGGGACTGTAGGATGGAGGGACTGTAGGATGGAGGCTGTAGGATGGAGGGACTGTAGGATGGAGGGACTGTAGGATGGAGGGACTGTAGGATGGAGGGACTGTAGGATGGAGGGGCTGTAGGATGGAGGGACTGTAGGATGGAGGGACTGTAGGATGGAGGCTGTAGGATGGAGGGACTGTAGGATGGAGGGACTGTAGGATGGAGGGACTGTAGGATGGAGGGACTGTAGGATGGAGGGACTGTAGGATGGAGGGGATGTCGGTGCCGACACCGCTGTGTGGGAACCATGGGTTTAAGCCGGGGGGAGACGGGTGGAATGTATAGGGAACGGAGAGAGGCGAGGCTGCTGAGGGTGAGGGACTTGTGTCTGGAGGAGAGGTTCGCAAGTCTGGGAAAGCTGTGGGAGAGGGTGGAGCTGCCAAAGGGAAGTGAATTCAGGGATATACAAATGAGGGACTTTGTGCGGAAGGAATGGAGAGGGTTTTCCAAGTTGCCGCAGTATACTCCGCTGGAGCTGTTGCTGCTCCCGGATGTGAAGGGGGAGAGAAGGATTAGGGATATAAACGAGTGGCTGGCGGGGGGGGGGGGGGGGGGGGGTTTGCAAGTGTTGAGGATTAAGCAGCAATGGGAGAAGCTGGTGCATGGTTGGGAGATAGGATGGGGAGTAAGGCGATGTTTAGGGTAAATTCTCCTGTACGAGGAGGAGTTCAAGGTGGTGCACAGGGTGCACGTGACTTGGCCGAGGATGAATGGGTTCTTCCAGGGGGTGGCAGACGAAGGTGAGAGGTGTGGGTAAGGACCAGCGGATTATGAAATGAAATGAAATGAAAATGAAAATTGCTTATTGTCACGGGCAGGCTTCAATGAAGTTACTGTGAAAAGCCCCTCGTCGCCACATTCCGGCGCCTGTTCGGGGAGGCTGGTACGGGAATCGAACTGTGCTGCTGGCCTGCTTGATCTGCTTTAAAAGCCAGCGATTTAGCCCTGTGCTAAACAGCCCCTAACAGCACACAGGTTCTGGGGATGTGAGAAGTTGGAGAGATTGTGGGAGGGGTTGTTCGAGACACTGTCGAAGATTGTGGGGGTTAGAGGTCAGGCCAGACCCGATGGTGGCGATCTTTGGGGTATCAGACATGCCGGAGCTGATGGTGGGGATGAAGGCCAATGTGCTGCCGTTCACCTCCCTGATTGCCTGGCGATGGATATTACTGGATTGGCTGGGTCGCTAACACCGCCGGGGGGGGGGCCTGGCTAGGTCAGGAAGACTGCCGGGGGGTGGGGGGGCTGGCCGGGTCAGTATCACCGCCGGGGGGGGGGGGGGGGCCTGGCTGGGTCAGTAACACCGGGGGGGTGGGGCCTGGCTGGGTCAGGAAGACCGCCTGGGGGGGTGGGGCCTGCCTGGGACAGTAACACCGGCGGGGGGGGGGGGGGGCCTGGCTGGGTCAGTAACACCGGCGGGGGGGGGGGGGGGGGGGGGGGGGGGCCGGGTCAGTATCACCGCCGGGGGAGGGGGGTCTGGCTGGGTCAGTAACACCGGGGGGGTGGGGCCTGGCTGGGTCAGGAAGACCGCCTGGGGGGGTGGGGCCTGGCTGGGTCAGGAAGACCGCCTGGGGGGGTGGGGCCTGGCTGGGTCAGGAAGACCGCCTGGGGGGGTGGGGCCTGGCTGGGTCAGTAACACCGGCGGGGGGGGGGGGGGGGGGGGCCTGGCTGGGTCAGTAACACCGGCGGAGGGGGGGCAGGGGACCTGTCTGGCTGCCTTCGGCTGGAAAAGATTAAGTTGCAGTCAGTGGAGCAGCGGAGGCTCTGAGACACGGTGGGGACTGTTCGTGACAATGTTTGAGGGATTGTTTGTTACGGGGGGCGGGGGGGGGGGGGGGGGGGGGAAGGGGGGAGAATTGGACAAAGTGATCTGA
This sequence comes from Scyliorhinus canicula, assembly GCF_902713615.1. NCBI lineage: Eukaryota > Metazoa > Chordata > Chondrichthyes > Carcharhiniformes > Scyliorhinidae > Scyliorhinus > Scyliorhinus canicula. The sequence goes on from NC_052157.1 coordinate 427,121, forward strand.
GGGGTGTTGACAATGTTATTGATTTGGGTTTTTGTACTTTTGATATGTTTGGAATAAAATAAATTTGAACAAATATAAAGTGTCAGGTTTGTGTCTCAAGTTAGAATTTGATACAGTTGGAAACCAACACAATCATTATACATTTACAAGAATAATCTTCCCATTGAAAGCTGATGTGACGAAAGCTCAGAGTATTTACAGGTGAATGCAGCAGATGACCAACCAGGTCTATCATAACGAATATGATAATGTCCTTTTACACAAATGGAGATAGATTGGAAACTTTGATGTTGCGTGGGATCTCTGGCAGATTGATATTCTTGACGGCAGAGACAGCACGGGCCGGAGCTGCAGAGAATCCAGCCTAGAATTACAAAATAAATGTTACCCTTTAATGTCACACTGCAGAGTGATCCAAATTGCTTCTCGGTAATTAAAGCAACAAAATGTTACATCTGACAGTGACTCAAGGTAGGAATTGAACTTGGGTCCCTGGCGCTGAGAAGCAGCAGTGCTAACCACTGTGCCAATAAAGAAGAGTGGAAGCAAAGTAAGGAAAGTGGAAGAGGATGGTAGAGGGGGAGGGGGGGGGGGGGTTATCACTGACCAGAAACTAAACTGGATCAAGGGCTGCACGGCAGCACAGTGGTTAGCACAGTAGCTTCACAGCGCAAGGGTCCCAGGTTCGATTCCCGGCTTGGGTCACTGTCTGTGTGGAGTCTGCATGTTCTCCCCGTGTCTGCGTGGGTTTCCTCCGGGCGCTCCGGTTTCCTCCCACAAGTCCTGAAAGACGTGCTGTTGGGTGAATTGGACATTCTGAATTCTCCCTCTGTGTACCCGAACATGCGCTGGAATGTGGCGACTAGGGGCTTTTCACAGTAACTTCATTACAGTGTTAATGTAAGCCTACTTGTGACAATAATAAAGATTATTAAAAACTGTAGCTACATGAGCAGGTCAGAGGCTGGGAATCCTGTGGTGAGTAACTCACCCCCTGACCCCCCCCAAAGCCTGCCCACCATCTACAAGGCACAAGTCAGGAGTGTAATGGAACACTCTCCACTTGCCTGGATGAGTGCGGCTCCAACAACACTCAAGAAGCTCAACATCATCCAGGACAAAGCAGCCCCGCTTGATTGCTCCCCTTCCACAAACATTCACACCCTCCACCACCGAAGCACAGTGGCAGCCGTGTGTACCATCTACAAGATGCACTGCAGGAACTTGCCGAGGCTCCATAGGCATCACCTTCCAAACCCACCACCTCTACCATCTAGAACAATGGTTCTCAACCGGGGTCCACATGGACCCTGGGGGTCCATGTAACATTACTGGGGGTCCACACAAATAAAATACCGAATTGGGGGTCCACGGTGATATTTTAGTGGTCCATAGAGCAATTCTACTTCAGAACAAATTAGACTCTCTCTCTCTCGCACTGACAAAGGTCAAAGAGAGATTATAATCTATCTAATTTACCTTGAGGGCTGAAGGAGCTCAGAACCAAAAAGGTGCATTTGCTGTGGCCCTAATTGTCCCACTAATCTCCCTTGGATTAGTTTACCACGCTAATGAAGGAAGGATTAACGGCATTAACTTCTTTAGTAGCAGAAACGATTTCGGTTGAAACTATCAACTCTCAGGAGCTATAAATATCGACATGACCCAAGCAGGTCACTTCAGTTCTGTGCAAAACTCCGTCGCAACAAGATAAGAGATATTAAAAGTATTGGTTCATAAATATATGTTGCATTTGGTGCAAATTTATCTTTTAGTTTTGTTAACATTTTACATATAATTCTTAATTATAAACTGTAATATATGTTATAACAGCTGCTATTACATTTTTTTACAGATAACCCATGCCTGCTCCAACAAAGAAGAAGTGCCGACAGTATTCTGTTGAATATTTATCTTACGGATTTATTCCATCACCACATAATGCAACGAAACCAATGTGCCTCAGATGTATGGATATACTTTCAAATGATAGCATGAAACCCTGTAAGCTTAAAATCCATCTGTAGACCAAGCGCAAAGGAAAGAAAAAACAACCAGTAGAATACTTTAGAAAACTGTGTGTTGATTTTCAAACAATAAAAACAGTGACTCAAGTGTTTAATAACAAAGTAAGTAAAATGAATGATGGTTTACTGGCATCTTATGAAATTAGCAAGATAATAGCAAAGGCTGGGAAACCCCATAATATGAAATGAAAATCACTTATTGTCACGAGTAGGCTTCAAATGAAGTTACTGTGAAAAGCCCCTAGTCGCCACATTCCGGCGCCTGTTCGGGGAGGCTGTTACGGGAATCGAACCGTGCTGCTGGCCTGCCTTGGTCTGCTTTCAAAGCCAGCGATTAGCCCTGTGAGCTAAACAGCCCCTGATATTGGTGAAACAATAATTTTGCCAGCTTTGTCTGTTATAATTTCATCAGTTATGAAACAAAATGCAAGTGAAATTACTAATTCCATCCCTTTAAGCAACTCATCTGTGTCGCGACGCATTGATGAAATGGCGGAGGATGTAGAAAAACAATTAATAGCTAATTTGCAAGTAAAACAGTTTGCCCGTCAACTTGATGAATCTACCTTAAGAGATAATGAAGTCATTCTATTATCATATGTGAGATTTATAGATTATCAAGGACCCAGAGAGGAAATGCTCTTTGCCAGAAGTCTTAGGACAGACACAAAAGGTGAAACAATTTTTAATGAAGTTGTTACTTATTTCAAGGAAAGCAATATTCCACTCAAAAAATATAATTGCATGTGCTACTGATGGTGCACCATCCATGACTGGCAAATACAAAGGTTTTATTACACTCTTGAAAAGGGCTGTCCCCGAAGTATTTTGCATACACTGTGTGATACACTGTCAACACTTAGTTGCAAAGCAATTGGCGGACGTCTGCATGATGCCCTTAGTGTTGCGATAAAAGTGGTTAACCATATTAAATCAAATTCTCTTCGAGATTGCCTCTTTCGTAAATTTGCATGAAAATATGCAAGCTCGGTTTAGTGACCTATTCATGATGGATATACCAACTTGGGTGGCAATTCCTTTTGAAGTTAATGCTGCCGATGTAGGCATTTCTTTACAGGAGACCCTCATTGAATTACAGTGACGAAATATTGCATGCAAAATTCAAAGGTGGGAAGCATAATATATGGAAAACAAATGACACTGCTAAAAAGTACCCACTACTCTGGGATAAAGCACAGCTCTACGTTATAGCTTTTCCATCATCTTACCTTGTTGAATCAGGATTTAGTCGTGTTCTTCACTTATTATCAAAAGCTCGTAATAGACTCGACATTGTGAAAAAGGGTGATCTTCGACTATCATTGACCGCGATGGAGCCGAATATAAAAAAACTCGCTGAGCAGCATCAACCACAGGGATCTCATTGAATAAATCTGCATTTTTTCTTAATTACTCACTTAGGCCTATCTTAAAATGGTTTATTATGAATTATTTACTAGTGTACATAATGCTCTATAGAATTTAATTGTTAAATATGTTTATTTGCAATAAATTAGTTTTCCTTCAAAATAAAGCATAATCAGTTACTATTTCTTTAATATTTGATACAATTCCTTTACTTTTTTGTTAGTGAAAAATATAAGAAGCTTTTTTTTCAGTGGAATGGCTATGGGGGTCCACAAAAAAAAATTAAGAGGAAAAGGGGTCCATGGGTTAAAAAAGGTTGAGAACTCCTGATCTAGAAGGACAAGAGCAGCAGATACCTGGGAACCCCACCACCTGGAGGTTCCCCTCCAAGTCACTCACTTATTTGGAAATATATCACCGTTCCTTCACTGTCGCTGGGTCAATTTTCTGCAATTCCCTCCCTAACAGCACTGTGGATGTACCTACACCTCAGGGACTGCAGCGGTTCTGGAAGGCAGCTCACCCACCACCTCCTGAAGGGCAATCAGGGATGGGAATAAATACCTGGCTAGCCAGCGACACCCACATCCCGTAAATGAATTTTTAAAAACTCTCTCAACGTTGGCAGTTTCACTGGAAGATCCTGTGCAAAGGTGAGTTCACACATTTAGAAGCAAAACTCACTGAAGGATTCATATCCTGTGACTTGACGGCACAAGAGAGTGAATCATGCTGCATCACCAGGTTGACTATTTTGAGATATCAAGAAATAAACAAAGTTTTTACTGGATTAAATTTAGAACCATATTAATTACCACAGTGCAGGAGGCCATTCAGCCCATCGAGTCTGCACCAACCATCTGAAAGAACACTCCACCGAGGCCCAGTCCCCTACCCTACCCCCGTAACCCCACCTAACCTGCACATCCCTCAATACTAAGCAGCAATTTAGATTCATAGAATCTACAGTGCAGAAGGAGGCCATTCGGCCCATCGAGTCTGCACTGGCTACTGGAAAGAGCACCCTACCCAAGGTTAACACCTCCACCCTATCACCATAACCCAGTAACCCCACCCACCACTAAGGGCAATTTTGGACACTAAGGGCAATTTATCACGGCCAACCCATCTAACCCGCACATCTTTGGACTGTGGAAGGAAACCGGAGCGCCCGGAGGAAACCCACGCAGTGACGGGGAGAATGTGCAGACTCCGCACAGTCACCCAAGGCTGGAATTGTACTCGGGTCCTCGGCACTATGAGGCAACAGTGCTAACCACTGTGTAACAGTGCCGCCCCGGGTCCCTGGTGCTATGAGGCAGCAGTGCTAACCACTGTGCCACCACAGGTCCCTGGCACTGTGAGGCAGCAGTGCTAACCACTGTGCTGCCCGGGTCCCTGGCATTGTGAGGCAGCAGTGCTAACCACTGTGCCACCTAGGGTCCCTGGCACTGTGAGGCAGCAGTGCTAACCACTGTGCCACCCTGGGTCCCTGGCATTGTGAGGCTGCAATGCTAACCACTGTGCTGCCCGGGTCCTTGGTGCTGTGACGCAGCAGTGCTAACCACTGTGCCACCACAGGTCCCTGGCACTGTGAGGCTGCAGTGCTACCCACTGTGCTGCCCGGGTCCCCGGCATTGCGAGGCAGCAGTGCTAACCACTGTGCTGCCCGGGTCCTTGGTGCTGTGAGGCAGCAGTGCTAACCATTGTGCCACCCAGGGTCCCTGGCACTGTGAGGCTGCAGTGCTAACCACTGTGCTGCCCAGGGTCCCTGACACTGTGAGGCTGCAGTGCTAACCACTGTGCCACCCCGGTCCCTGGTGCTGAGAGGCAGCAGTGCTAACCACTGTGTTACCACGGCGACCTTTATCCATTTTCTCAAATTGGACCTCTTGCAACAAATGCATCTTTCTGTACGTCATCAATACAGACAGTCACTTCTCTGCTGCATATTCAATACAGACAGTCACTTCTCTGCTGCATATTCAATACAGACAGTCACTTCTCTGCTGCATATTCAATACAGACAGTCACTTCTCTGCTGCATATTCAATACAGACAGTCACTTCTCTGCTGCATATTCAATACAGACAGTCACTTCTCTGCTGCATATTCAATACAGACAGTCACTTCTCTGCTGCATATTCAATACAGACAGTCACTTCTCTGCTGCATATTCAATACAGACAGTCACTTCTCTGCTGCATATTCAATACAGACAGTCACTTCTCTGCTGTATATTCAATACAGACAGTCACTGCTCTGCTGTATATTCAATACAGACAGTCACTTCTCTGCTGCATATTCAATACAGACACTTCTCTGCTGCATATTCAATACAGACAGTCACTTCTCTGCTGCATATTCAATACAGACAGTCACTTCTCTGCTGTATATTCAATACAGACAGTCACTTCTCTGCTGCATATTCAATACAGACAGTCACTTCTCTGCTGCATATTCAATACAGTCACTTCTCTGCTGTATATTCAATACAGACAGTCACTGCTCTGCTGCATATTCAATACAGACAGTCACTGCTGCATATTCAATACAGGCAGTCACTGCTCTGCTGCATATTCAATACAGACAGTCACTTCTCTGCTGCATATTCAATACAGACAGTCACTTCTCTGCTGCATATTCAATACAGACAGTCACTTCTCTGCTGCATATTCAATACAGACAGTCACTTCTCTGCTGCATATTCAATACAGTCACTTCTCTGCTGCATATTCAATACAGACAGTCACTTCTCTGCTGAATATTCAATACAGACAGTCACTGCTCTGCTGCATATTCAATACAGACAGTCACTTCTCTGCTGCATATTCAATACAGACAGTCACTTCTCTGCTGCATATTCAATACAGACAGTCACTTCTCTGCTGAATATTCAATACAGACAGTCACTGCTCTGCTGCATATTCAATACAGACAGTCACTTCTCTGCTGCATATTCAATACAGACAGTCACTTCTCTGCTGCATATTCAATACAGGCAGTCACTTCTCTGCTGCATATTCAATACAGACAGTCACTTCTCTGCTGCATATTCAATACAGACAGTCACTTCTCTGCTGCATATTCAATACAGACAGTCACTTCTCTGCTGCATATTCAATACAGACAGTCACTTCTCTGCTGCATATTCAATACAGACAGTCACTTCTCTGCTGCATATTCAATACAGACAGTCACTTCTCTGCTGCATATTCAATACAGACAGTCACTTCTCTGCTGCATATTCAATACAGACACTTCTCTGCTGTATATTCAATACAGACAGTCACTTCTCTGCTGCATATTCAATACAGACACTTCTCTGCTGTATATTCAATACAGACAGTCACTTCTCTGCTGCATATTCAATACAGACAGTCACTTCTCTGCTGCATATTCAATACAGACAGTCACTTCTCTGCTGCATATTCAATACAGACACTTCTCTGCGGTATATTCAATACAGACAGTCACTGCTCTGCTGCATATTCAATACAGGCAGTCACTGCTCTGCTGCATATTCAATACAGACAGTCACTTCTCTGCTGCATATTCAATACAGACAGTCACTGCTCTGCTGCATATTCAATACAGACAGTCACTTCTCTGCTGCATATTCAATACAGACAGTCACTTCTCTGCTGTATATTTCTTGGTGTTAGAAGGAACATGGCTCTGCGATCAAAGTGTGTTGGTTACAAGTCTCATCCTTTGAAAGGATCATAAATAACTAAACAACATGAAAATGGGCATGAGGTTGGATTTATAACCACAATCAGAACTAGATTAGATTACTCCCTTGCAATCACTTTAAATTATGTTTTATTCTGTTCCGCGATTTATTTTGGATCAACTAGTTTTTGGAACAAGCTGTCCTTGACTCTTGGAGCATTTGAACCAGCATGAAAACTGCCTGTCATCACCCCTCCCTTCAACACCATCATTGAAGGGCTCTCTAACTGCTGATTCTGCTGCTCCATTCAGCCACATCATCAAACCATTAAAGTATTTTATGATCCAAAATATAAAGTGCACGGTTATGACTTTAAGTCTGTAATGTTACAAACCAATGAAAAGGTCAAACAGTCCCTGTCAATACAGGTCACAAACCACTTCACTCAACAAAAATAAACCATGGGCTGATGCCTTAAACTGTAAAACAGAATTGGATCCAGAGTGTTGGGTACGTGAACTTTTATTAGAAAGGGATTTGTGTCTAAAAGATATTGTAGTGTGGGGGCTTGGTGAAGCACACCTGGAGTACAGGTACAGTGTCCCAAATCCAGCTGTCCCAAATCCAGCTGTCCCAAATCCAGCTGTCCCAAATCCACACATCCAGACAGTCTCAGAATCAGTGGCTGGGAATTTAGCACAGCGCCAGGGACCTGGGGTGGCACAGTGCCAGGGACCCGGGGTGGCACAGGGACCCAGGGTGGCACAGTGCCAGGGACCCGGGGTGGCACAGTGCCAGGGACCCAGGGCTGCACAGTGCCAGGGACCCGGGTGCCACAGTGGTTAGCACTGCTGCCTCACAGTGCCAGGGACCCGGGGAGGCACAGCGCCAGGGACCCGGAGCGGCACAGCGCCAGGGACCCGGGGCGGCACAGCGCCAGGGACCCGGAGCGGCACAGCGCCAGGGGCCCGGGTCGGCACAGCGCCAGGGACCCGGGGCGGCACAGCGCCAGGGACACAGGGCCGCACAGTGCCAGGGACCCGGGGTGGCACAGTGCCAGGGACCCGGGGTGGCACAGCGCCAGGGACCCGGGGTGGCACAGCGCCAGGGACCTGGAGTGGCACAGTGGTTAGCACTGCTGCCTCACAGCGGCGGGGACCCGGGGTGACATAGCGCCAGGGACCCGGGGCAGCACAGTGCCAGGGCCCCGGGGCAGCACAGTGGTTAGCACTGCTGCCTCACAATGCCAGGGACCCGAGGCGGCACAGTGGTGAGCACTGCTGCCTCACAATGCCAGGGACCCAGGGTGGCACAGCGTGAGGGACCCGGGGTGGCACAATGCCAGGGATCTGGGATGGCACAGTGCCAGGGACCCGGGGTGGCACAGCGCCAGGGACCCGGGGAGGCACAGTGCCAGGGACCCGGGGTGGCACAGCGCCAGGGATCCGGGGTGGCACAGTGCCAGGGACCCGGGGTGGCACAGCGCCAGGGACCCGGGGAGGCACAGTGCCAGGGACCCGGGGCGGCACAGCGCCAGGGACCTGGGGCGGCACAGTGGTTAGCACTGCTGCCTCACAGTGCCAGGGACCCGCAGCGGCACTGTGCCAGGGTCCTGGGGCGGCACAGTGGCTAGGGTGGTTGGGTCATGGATTATTTGATTGGATCTTTAAGGCCTTTTTTCTACTACTACGAATGCTACTAGGGATAGGATTGCTTGGCTGCTTGTGTAAATGCATTTTCAAACGAATCATGGATATACCTATTTAGCTAGTTGTCATGATATGACAAAAGGGGGGAGTGTGGTATTGTGCAAAGCAAATAATTGCATGATGGGAAAACTAGTCAAGTTTTCTTAGTACAATTAAATTTAAACTGACTTCACATAACCTAAGGCACAAATACAAGCAGCCAAGGTCAACTTGACCTGAGAACTGGCTGACTCTAAACTCGGATAAAGCTAGTTCGTCATAAGACCAGAGCAGTCTAAATACATACGATAAGCTAAAAACGTGTCTCTTTCCGTACTTAAACAAATTTGCTCCATTTCTTAAAACATGCACCAAAAGACAAGATAATGATATGAGACCCCAGTCCCCTAAAGGTCAGCAAGGTGACGCCATTGTAATGATTATTACTTATGTTTTACTTTTGATCAAATTCCTGACCAAGCTGTATTCATGTTATCTTGATCCTATAATGTATAAAAATCGTCTCATTCTTTTGTGATATTGAAAATGAAATGAAAATCGCTTATTGTCACGAGCAGGCTTCAATGAAGTTACTGTGAAAAGCCCCTAGTCGCCACATTCCGGCGCCTGTCCGGGGAGGCTGGTACGGGAATCGAACCGTGCTGCTGGCCTGCTTGGTCTGCTTTATAAGCCAGCGATTTAGCCTTGTGAGCTAAACCAGCCCCAAGTATTGCAGACTTGGAAGGGAACCAGCAGTTTGTACTTGACTGCCTTCCGACTTCAAGTCTCAGCCATACTGCTAGCAGTTGTAGTCCGTAAATAAAGCTTAGTTTTGCTTACCTAACGAATCATGTTTGAATCTTTCTATCACAGTCCAGAAGCGGGGAAAATATTGACTACGACAGTTACAAGTCTCATCCTTTAAAAGGATCATAAATAACTAAACAACATGCTCACTGAGCTAAATCGCTGGCTTTTAAAGCAGACCAAGCAGGCCAGCAGCACGGTTCGATTCCCGTACCAGCCTCCCCGGACAGGCGCCGGAATGTGGCGACTAGGGGCTTTTCACAGTGACTTAATTGAAGCCTACTCGTGACAATAAGTGATTTTCATTTCATTTCATTTCAAAATGGACACGAGATTGGATTTATAACCACAATCAGAACTAGATTAGATTACTCCCTTGCAATCACTTTAAATTATGTTTTATTCTGTTCCGCGATTTATTTTGGATCAACTAGTTTTTGGAACAAGCTGTCCTTGACTCTTGGAGCATTTGAACCAGCATGAAAACTGCCTGTCATCACCCCTCCCTTCAACACCATCATTGAAGGGCTCTCTAACTGCTGATTCTGCTGCTCCATTCAGCCACATCATCAAACCATTAAAGTATTTTATGATCCAAAATATAAAGTGCATGGTTATGACTTTAAGTCTGTAATGTTACAAACCAATGAAAAGGTCAAACAGTCCCTGTCAATACAGGTCACAAACCACTTCGCTCAACAAAAATAAACCATGGGCTGATGCCTTAAACTGTAAAACAGAATTGGATCCAGAGTGTTGGGTACGTGAACTTTTATTAGAAAGGGATTTGTGTCTAAAAGATATTGTAGTGGGGGGGGGGGCTTGGTGAAGCACACCTGGAGTACAGGTACAGTGTCCCAAATCCAGCTGTCCCAAATCCAGCTGTCCCAAATCCAGCTGTCCCAAATCCAGCTGTCCCAAATCCAGCTGTCCCAAATCCAGCTGTCCCAAATCCAGCTGTCCCAAATCCAGCTGTCCCAAATCCAGCTGTCCCAAATCCAGCTGTCCCAAATCCACACAGCTTTAGAATGTACCAAACATCAATTTTGATTGAATAAACTATTTTTTCTAACTTATCCTGAAAAATCAGCTGGGCATGCATTGGTGCAAAGTGGGCACATCGAGTTCTCCACTTTGTCATTTTTTGCACCAGTTTATTCGGGCATTCCGAGTAACTGGAACGCTATCCAACCTGGCTTGGCCCAAACTACCCTCCAGCGTGACCCACCCAGCCTGAAATCTGGCAAGTTCCAAACTCAGCCCAGTCTCAGTGCTCTGGCTGCTGCTTTGACTGCGCCTGCACTCGGCACAATTTTAATCTCCTTATTCAATAGTTGGCTTCGACATTCACTTGACCAACTCACGACTTGAGGAAATTGTTTTATGGGAAGAAATTGATTGGCTCGTCCACTGTTCCCTCAGTTTAGAAAAATGAGAGGTGAGTCTCAGTGAAACACGGGGTGAAGAGAACATTTCCTCTGGATCAGGAATCTCGAACACAGACAGTCTCAGAATCAGTGGCTGGGAATTTAGCACAGCGCCAGGGACCCGGGGTGGCACAGTGCCAGGGACCCGGGGCGGCACAGTGGGGGACCCGGGGTGGCACAGCACCAGGGTCCTAGGGCGACACAGTGGTTAGCACTGCTGTCCCACAGCACCAGGGACCCGGGGCGGCACAGTGCCAGGGACCCGGGGCCGCACAGTGCCAGGGACCCGGGGTGGCACAGTGCCAGGGACCCGGGGTGGCACAGTGCCAGGGACCCTGGGTGGCACAGTGCCAGGGACCCGGGGCCGCACAGTGGGGGACCCGGGGTGGCACAGCACCAGGGACCCGGGGCGGCACAGTGGGGGACCCGGGGTGGCACAGCACCAGGGTCCTAGGGCGACACAGTGGTTAGCACTGCTGTCCCACAGCACCAGGGACCCGGGACGGCACAGTGCCAGGGACCCGGGGTGGCACAGTGCCAGGGACCCGGGGTGGCACAGTGCCAGGGACCCGGGGTGGCACAGTGCCAGGGACCCTGGGTGGCACAGTGCCAGGGACCCGGGGCAGCACAGTGGTTAGCGCTGCTGCCTCAGTGCCAGGGACCCGAGGCGGCACAGTGGTTAGCACTGCTGCCTCACAATGCCAGGGACCCAGGATGGCACAACGCGCGGGACCCGGGGTGGCACAGCGCCAGGGACAAAGGGTGGCACAGTGGTTAGCACTGCTGTCTCACAGCACCAGGGACCCGGGGTGGCACAGCGCCAGGGACCCAGGGTGGCACCGTGCCAGGGACCCGGGACGGCACAGTGCCAGGGACCCGGGGCGGCACAATGGTTAGTACTGCTGCCTCTCAGCACCAGGGACCCGGGGCGGCACAGTGGTTAGCACTGCTGTCTCACAGCACCAGGGACCCGGGACGGCATAGTGCCAGGGACCCTGGGTGGCACAGTGGTTAGCACTGCTGCCTCTCAGCACCAGGGACCCGGGGCGGCACAGTGGTTAGCACTGCTGTCTCACAGCACCAGGGACCCAGGGCGGCACAGTGGTTAGCACTGCTGCCTCACAGTGCCGGGACCAGAGGGTGGCACAGTGGTTAGCACTGCTGCCTCAGTGCCGGGGACCCGGGGCCGCACAGTGGTTAGCACAGAGTTGAGGGAACATTTCCTCATTCAAATGATTGAGAATCTGTGGAATTCTCTAACCTGGAGATTTGATGTTCAGTCATTTAAGTATTTTAAAATCAGAGTTTTTTCAAAAATAAATTTAGAGTACCCAATTATTTTTTACCAATTAAGGGGCAATTTAGCGTGGCCAATCCCCCTACCCTGCACATCTTTGGGATGTGGGGGTGAAACCCACGCAGACACGGGGAGAATGTGCAAACTCCACACAGACAGTGACCCAGAGCCGGGATCGAACCTGGGACTCGGCGCCATGAGGCAGCAGGGCTAACCCACTGCGCCACCGTGCTGCCCTTAAAATCAGAGTTTGATAGAATAGGAATTTTAGTCTGGCACGGGGGTGGCAACCAGGGCGTTAGCTTAGAAGGTGTAATAATTGAAGGGAAATGGAGAGAACAACATCACCCTGTCTGCTCAAACACCGTGGTTTCAACACCAGAAATATAGCGGGTAAGGCAGATGAACTTATAGCACTGATTAGTGCCTGGAATTATGATGTGGCTATCACTGATACGTGGTTAAAGGATTGGCAGCTGAACGTTCGAGGATTTAGATGTTTCAGGTGAGATAGAGGGGGATGTAAAAGGGGTGGCGGAGTAGCATTACTGGTTAAGGAGAATATTAAAGCCGTAATCAGAACATAAGAACTAGCAGCAGGAGTAGGCCATCTGGCCCCTCGAGCCTGCTCCGCCATTCAATGAGATCATGGCTGATCTTTTGTGGACTCAGCTCCACTTTCCGGCCCGAACACCATAATCCTTAATCCCTTTATTCTTCAAAAAACTATCTATCTTTATCTTAAAAACATGTAATGAAGGAGCCTCAACTGCTTCACTGGGCAAGGAATTCCATAGATTCACAACCCTTTGGGTGAAGAAGTTCCTCCTAAACTCAGTCCTAAATCTACTTCCCCTTATTTTGAGGCTATGCCCCCTAGTTCTGCTTTCACCCGCCAGTGGAAACAACTTGCCCGCATCTATCCTATCTATTCCCTTCATAATTTTAAATGTTTCTATAAGATCCCCCCTCATCCTTCTAAATTCCAACGAGTACAGTCCCAGTCTACTCAACCTCTCCTCATAATCCAACCCCTTCAGCTCTGGGATTAACCTAGTGAATCTTCTCTGCACACCCTCCAGTGTAAGTATGTCCTTTCTCAAGTAAGGAGACCAAAACTGAACACAATACTCCAGGTGTGGCCTCACTAATACCTTATACAATTGCAACATAACCTCCCTAGTCTTAAACTCCATCCCTCTAGCAATGAAGGACAAAATGTCATTTGCCTTCTTAATCACCTGTTGCACCTGTAAACCAACTTTCTGTGACTCATGCACTAGCACACCCAGGTCTCTCTGCACAGCGGCATGCTTTAATATTTTATCGTTTAAAAAATAATCCCGTTTGCTGTTATTCCTACCAAAATGGGTAACCTCACATTTGTCAACATTGTATTCCATCTGCCAGACCCTAGCCCATTCACTTAACCTATCCAAATCCCTCTGCAGGCTTCCAGTATCCTCTGCACTTTTCGCTTTACCACTCATCTTAGTGTCATCTGCAAACATGGACACATTGCCCTTGGTCCCCAATTCCAAATCATCTATGTAAATGGTGAACAATTGTGGGCCCAACACGGATCCCTGAGGGACACCACTAGCTACTGATTGCCAACCAGAGAAACACCCATTAATCCCCACTCTTTACTTTCTGTTCATTAACCAATCCTCTATCCATGCTACTACTTTACCCTTAATGCCATGCATCTTTATCTTATGCAGCAACCTTTTGTGTGGAACCTTGTCAAAGGCTTTCTGGAAATCCAGATATACCACATCCATCGGCTCCCCGTTATCTACTGCACTGGTAATGTCCTCAAAAAATTCCACTAAATTAGTTAGGCATGACCTGCCCTTTATGAACCCATGCTGCGTCTGTCCAATGGGACAATTTCTATCCAGATGCCTCGCTATTTCTTCCTTGATGATAGATTCCAGCATCTTCCCTACTACCGAAGTTAAGCTCACTGGCCTATAATTTCCTGCTCTCTGCCTACCTCCTTTTTTTTAAACAGTGGTGTCACGCTTGCTAATTTCCAATCCACTGGGAGCACCCCAGAGTCTAGTGAATTTTGGTAAATTATCACTAGTGCATCTGCAATTTCCCTAGCCATCTCTTTTAGCACTCTGGGATGCATTCCATCAGGGCCAGGAGACTTGTCTACCTTTAGCCCATTAGCTTGCCCATCACTACCTCCTTAGTGATAACAATCCTCTCAAGGTCCTCACCTGCCATAGCCTCATTTCTATCAGTCACTGGCATGTCATTTGTGTCTTCCACTGTGAAGACCGACCCAAAAAACCTGTTCAGTTCCTCAGCCATTTCCTCATTTCCCATTATTAAATCTCCCTTCTCATCCTCTAAAGGACCAATGTTTACCTTAGCCACTCTTTTTTGTTTTATATATTTGTAAAAACTTTTACTGTCTGTTTTTATATTCTGAGCAAGTTTACTCTCATACTCTATCTTACTCTTCTTTATAGCTTTTTTAGTAGCTTTCTGTTGCCCCCTAAAGATTTCCCAGTCCTCTAGTCTCCCAGCAATCTTTGCCACTTTATATGCTTTTTCCTTCAATTTGATACTCTCCCTTATTTCCTTAGAGATCCACGGTCGATTTTCCCTCTTTCTACCGTCCTTCCTTTTTGTTGCTATAAACCTTTGCTGAGCACTGTGAAAAATCGCTTGGAAGGTTCTCCACTGTAATGCCGGAGGACACCTCGGAGGGTTCATACAATGAGGCATTCTGGGTAGAGCTCAGGAACAGGAAGGGGGCAATCACAATGTTGGGGTTTATTACAGGCCCCCCGACTGCCAGCGAGAGATAGAGGAGCAGATAGGTAGAGAGATTTTGGATAGGTGCAAAAGTAACAGGATTTTAATTTCCCCTATATTAAGACCATAACACATAGGAGCAGAATTAGGCAACTCGCACCATCGAACCTACTCCGCCATTCAATCATGGCTGATATTTTCTCATCCCCATTCTCCTGCCTTCTCCCCATTACCCCTGATCCCCTTATTAATCAAGAACCTATCTATCTCTGTCTTAAAGACACTCCGTGATTTGGCCTCCACAGCCTTCTGCGGCAAAGAGTTCCACAGATTCACCACCCTCTGGCTGAGGAAATTCCTCCTCATCTCTGTTTTAAAGGATCGTCCCTTTAGTCTGAGATTGTGTCCTCTGCTTCTAGTTTTTCCTACAAGAGGAAACATCCTCTCCACGTCCACTCTATCCAGGCCTCGCAGTATCCTGTAAGTTTCAATAAGATCCCCCTCATCCTTCTAAACTCCAACAAATACAGATCCAGAGTCCTCAACCGTTCCTCATATGACAAGATCTTCATTCCAGGGATCATTCTTGTGAACCTCCTCTGGACCCTTTCCAAGGCCAGCACATCCTTCCTTAGATATGGGGCCGAAAACTGCTCACAATACTCCACAATATTGACTGGGACTCACTTAGTGCTAGGGGTTTAGAAGGGGCAGAGTTTGTAAGGAGCATCCAGGAGGGCTTCTTGATGCAATATGTAAACAGTCCAACTAGGGAAGGGGCAATACTGGACCTGGTATTGGGGAATGAGCCTGGACAGGTGGTTGAGGTTTCAGTAGGGGAACATTTTGGGGATAATGACTACAATTCCTTAAGTTTTAGGATACTTTTGGATCGGGATGAAGGTGCTAAACTGGGGAAAGGCAAATTCCGATAACATTAGACAGGAATTGAATTTGGATTGGGTGCGGCTGTTGGAGGGTAAATCAACATCGGACATGTGGGAGTCTTTCAAGCAACAGTTGATTATGATTCAGGAAAGTCACGTTCCTGAGAGAACGAAGGATAAGTTTGGGAAGTTCAGGGAGCCTTGGAAAACGAGGGATATTGTGAACCTCGTCAAAAAGAAAAAGGGAGACTTTTGTACGGTCTAGAAGGGTGGGGCATTCAAAACCCTAGAGGAGTATAAAGAAAGTAGGAAGATACTTAGGCGGGTAATTCGGAGGGCAAGGAGGGGTCATGAAAAGTCCTTGGCAAATATGATTAAGGTGAATCCCAAAGCTTTTTATTCATATGTAAAAAGCAAGAGGGTGGCCAGGGAAAGGATTAGACCACTTAAGGACAGTGGGGGGGGGGGGGGGGGGGGGGGGGGGGGGGGGGGGAGAGAGAATCTATGTGTTGAGCCAGAGGAAATGGGCGAGGTACTAAATGTAGCCACCGAAGTTGGCCACTTCCCGACCCAAAATGGCGATTTACAAAGGTTGCAGGAAAAACTGGACAATTATAAAGAGACAAGCAGTTTGCAGAACTTCATGTATGTTCTGGCTGCAAAGAAAGCAGACAGCACCGAAACCAGCAGTTTGCATATTAATGAAGTGATCCCCGGGAACAATGGATACAACGATTAGCTACAATTGGGACATTCTATAGCAGGTCAGACTTCCCGGCGCCAACGGGAGTCTGAAACAATAAGTTACAAACAGCCCCAAGAACCGCCCAGCGATCGGGAAACAGCCTCAGTATTGGGGAATTCAAACCAATCGATTGGTATGAGGTCCAATCAATTGCAAGCAGGTAGAGGGTCCGCCCAGATGGGCTCGAAGCCCCTGTGACCTATAAAGGACAGATCCCAAGTCCAGCTCGCTCTCTTAGCCGGCCCTCCCAGCAGAACACCTTTGCAGCAGCTCTCTAAGAACTTGAACGTGAGAAGGAGAGGCCTGGCTAACAGCTACACCGACAAGTAAGTGTCCAACCAACGCTCGCTACGAGAATAGACACTCCTGACCCCTTAGCCCGTACCAACTGGGAAGCCTGCAGTCTCAGGACAGAACGAGAGGCCATTGTTCCCTGATCCAGTGGGTTCCCTTATCGAAGATAAGTATTGGCTTATAGTGGTAGGAATAGTTTAGTCCGTTAGTATTAGTTGCATGAGTTTCGATTTACTGTGTATTAATAAACGTGTTTGATTGAACCTTACTAATTGGTGTATTGAGTCATTGATCTGAACTTGAACCTCGTGGCGGTATCATAAAGATACCTGGCGACTCTAGAGCTAAGGCATAAAACAGAGCCATTTGAGTGTTAAGCACACTCACCAGAACGAGCAACATTTAGTGGCGACTCCGCCGGGACTCGACTAGAAGTGGCCCCCCCACTCCGAGAGAACCCAGCAATTTGAATCAGAAATCCAATTGGGAAAAGGAAAAACCACAAGTGTTCAAGTAGTTCACATCAATCTTCGTAATTCGGAAGTGTGTTGATGCATGCGTAACTAACAGGGTTATAAGGTAAAACCGAGAGATTTGTTGTGAAAAACTGACGGGAGTTTATACTTTGGAAATTAGCGAAAGCCGTACCCGTATTTTATAGCACCGCCTTAACATCACTTGTTCTAAATTTAAGAGAGAGCATTGAGATAGGAGAGATGGCCATGCAGGCAATGGAACGCCTCATGCACCCCCAGGAATTTGTGGTCGCAGCGACCAGCAGAGTAGGACAGTGTCCCGTTTGGGAACTGGAGATCAGAAAATACCTCAAAGGGAAAGAATGGCCCCTTTGGAGCGAATTCTGTTCGAATGAGGAAACAGGTCCTGGGAATATAGGACATACTTGGTGGGAGGACCTGAGCGCAATTCACAAAAGGAATCTAGGAAAAGCACGTAAGCCGATGGCAATCGTGTCCTGTTTGGCACAATTGCGAGGCACAGAGGAGGTCATCAGAACGCTCCGCGCAGATTTAGAGGAGAGAAACAGAATGAGTAAAGTGGACGTCAGTGATGTTGAAAGAGAGAATATAGAGTTGAGACGGAGGCTTGCAGCAGAAGATGTGGATGATGCCAAGAGGGCACACCAGTCTTGTCTGGCACACTTAAGCAGCTCCCAAACACAATACGAAAAGGCCTATCAGGATATGCAGCACGCAGTCTTGGTAAAAGAGGAAACCAAGAAGCAGGTAGAGGCTTTGAAAAGGCAATGCAGCGACCTGAAGGCAGCTTTAAGAGCACTCCATGCGGCCACCACTGAGCAAAGACAAAGCTCGGTAGACCATGCAAAGTGTAGAAAGCAGATTGCGGAACTGCAGTCTCTGCTTTCAGTGCAGAATGGCTTCCAAGATACTTTTGGGAAGCAACTAGATGAGGAAGAAGGCCCAGATTGGCAGGAATTGCAGGAGACAGCCCAGCGATATGTTGAGGGAACATGTGCGCTAGAAACGCAGCAGAAGAGGAAAGCACCCCAACCCCCCACAGAACAGATAGCCCCAGCACCAATGAGCCCAGTCACCACCCAAAGGAAAGCAACCGTAAACGGCACACCCGAGATCACTTATACCACCCCCTTAACCGTAACCCAATTACGGGACACATGCGAGAAAGTCACACCGTTCCTCCCTACTACAGACCCCCACCATTTCTTTGCGAAGGTAAAATAGCAGGCGACCATGTACGGCCTGGACGAAAGAGAGCATGTTAAGCTCACGGTTTTGTGTTTAGACACGTCCGTGGTAGCAGCCCTTCCCGACCCACAGAACGTTGGAGGAGGAACCCTAGAGCAAATGCATACAGCGATACTGGATGCAATCGGGTATAATAGAGGAGACCCCGTTGAAGGCCTGAACCGATGTAGGCAGAAAAAGACCGAGCACCCCACAGCGTTTGCAGGAAGGCTGTGGATTCACTTTACTGCAGTTTTCGGAGACTTAGAACGTGCTCGTTTGGCCCCAGATAACATGGCCAAATGAACCCGCACCCTTATCTCCCACGCCACAGAACTAAAGAGCTGGTCATCGACTTCAGGAAGCAAAGTACTGTACACACCCCTGTCAGCATCAACGGGGCCGAGGTGGAGATGGTTAGCAGTTTCAAATTCCTAGGGGTGCACATCACCAAAAATCTATCCTGGTCCACCCACGTCGACGCTACCACCAAGAAAGCACAACAGCACCTATACTTCCTCAGGAAACTAAGGAAATTCGGCATGTCCACATTAACCCTTACCAACTTTTACAGATGCACTATAGAAAGCATCCTCTCGGGCTGCATCACAGCCTGGTATGGCAACTGCTCGGCCCAGGACCGCAAGAAACTTCAGAGAGTCGTGAATACCGCCCAGTCCATCACACGAACCTGCCTCCCATCCATTGATTCCATCTACACCTCCCGCTGCCAGGGGAAAGCAGGCAGCATAATCAAGGATCCCTCCCACTCGGCTTACTCACACTTCCAACTTCTTCCATCAGGCAGGAGATTCAGAAGTCTGAGAACACGCACGAACAGACTCAAAAACAGCTTCTTCCCCACTGTCACCAGACTCCTAAATGACCCTCTTATTGACTGACCTCATTAACACTACACCCTGTATGCTTCAACCAATGCCAATGCTTATGTAGTACATTGTATATCTTGTGTTGCCCGATTATGTATTCTCATGTATTTTCTTGAATTGTTTAATTCCCTTTTCTTCCATGTACTGAATGATCTGTTGAGCTGCTCGCAGAAAAATACTTTTCACTGTACCTCTGTACACGTGACAATAAACAAATCCAATCCAATCCAATCCAGAGGCAGGACAGAAAGCCTGCTCTAATTATGACCCCACAGAAGAGGCCCATAATGAAAAGTGGGTACTTAAGAGATTGTCCCGCGCTTGGGAGCAATCTGTTCATGGCAAAACAACATTTAAGAAGCCCGAGGAGGCTCAAGCTGATGTAGACATTCAGGCAGTAAGAGCACACCAAAACCCCGCCTGGGTAAATGAGGGACAGAACAGCCCCCCCACAGAAGTCGCAGGAATGCTATAACTGTGGACAACTGGGACACTTTGCACGGGATTGCAATGCCCCACCGAAATCGCAGAGAGGCCCACAGACAGGCACTCTGAACCGCAATAGGTCCAAACCTATACATAGCGTCAGCACCGTTCAAGGAGATATGAACGGCACCGACTGACGGCGTTCGGGCTCCCCCACTTGGGTCTGTGACACCCTTTGGGACAGGTCGGGACGACCGGTAGTCACAGCGAAGGTACGGGGACAGCCCATAGAATTACTCTGGGACAAAGGAGGGTCCTGCACGACCATAAATTCCTCCACTATGTACCAAAAGGACACGTGGCCCACTACAGCCACAATCACACTCAGCGGCTTTACAGGCCACTCACAGCAGGGACACATTCCAGCCCCTGTACCCATTCAGCTAGGGACCATTACCACCAGACACCCCATTGTTTTAGTGGATTTTCCCCACACAGCAGAACACATACTCGGCATCGATTTTATGAATGCACACAGCCTGTCGTTTGACCCAGTCAATCAGTGTGTCTGGCGAATGGCAAGGTCAGAAAGAGCCCCCGCAATGCCCACGGTAGGTGAGTATACAAACAGGATTAGCGCAGTAGGAGAGTATTGCTTTGATCCGACCACACTCAGCACGGACAAACAGGTTAGGGCAGTTTTGAAAGTCAACAGATCAGCATTTGCCAGTCACAGGAACGACTGCGGCAGAATGACTGGATCGGTTCAAATTACAGGACCTGACCCTAGACCACAACGACAAATCAGAATTCCCCAGGAAGCAGAGGGAGATATCGCGAAAGTAATAGAGAGCTTATTAGAGCAGGGCATACTCCGATTAGTAGCCTCAGCTAATAATGCACCGATTTGGCCAGTGAGGAAGCCCGACGGATCATGGCGTCTGACCATTGATTATCGGGAACTCAATAAAGTCACCCCCGCAGTAGCCCCCACGGTAGCAACAAGTCCCGAGACCATGCTCAAGCAAGGACTCAATTCACGATTCTTTACGGTTTTGGACATTAGCAACGGCTTCTGGTCCATCCCATTGGCGAAGGCGTGCCAGTACAAATTCGCATTCACTTTTAAAGGTCAGTAGTACACGTGGACATGCCTTCCACAAGGATTCCACAATTCCCCCTCCATTTTCCACCGACAGCTGGCAAATGGCTTATCAAAATTTTCCCGCCCCGAATGTCTGGTACAGTATGTGGACGACCTATTACTGCAGACAAAGCCTCTGCCAAGGTCCCTCATGGCAGACTGGTACAAAAGATGAAGTCACACGGGATCAGAGATGGATACAGAACTGGCTCGGTCACAGAAGGCAAAGGGTAGCAGTAGAAGGTTGTTTTTCTGACTGGAAGGTTGTGACTAGTGGTGTTCCACAGGGATCGGTGCTGGGGCCTCGGCTGTTTGTGGTGTACATAAACGATTTGGAGAAAAATGTAGCCGGTCTGATTGGTAAGTTTGTGGATAGTGTTGAGGATTGTCAGAGGGTACAGCAGCTTTTGGCCACGGTTGGTATCATGGCTGGTACAGGTTTGGAGGGCCGAAGGGCCTGTTCCTGTGCTGTATTGTGCTTTGATGTGGGAAGGCAGAGTGGAGGTAGCTCAGCCGTAATTCTATTGAACAGCAGAGGAAGCTGAAAGGGCCGAATGGCCACCGCCTGCTCCTATAGAGTCTGCTGCAGTATCTGGGGCGGGATGTTGCGACAGTGAATATTTACAAAAACTTAACTTCTTTAGAGAGAAAATATCAACTGTGAGGGACAAACACTTTGAGGAAAGAGTGGGAAAGAAACAAGTAGAGAAAGACCGTGAAAGCCCACGGGATATATGGAATTGGCAAACTGGATAAAAAACTGGCTGAGTGACAGGAAACAAAGGATAATGGTTGATGGTGGTTTCAAGTGGCGTTCCCCAGGGCTCGATGTTGAGACGTTTATTGTTTGTGTTATATTAACAATTTGGGACGTGGGGAGCACGATTGGGAAATTTGCAGATAACACAGCGATTGGCCGAGTGGTGGACAGTGTTGACAGCTCATTGAGGATAGCGATGTTTAGCTCACTGGGCTAAATAGCTGGCTTTGAAAGCAGACCAAGGCAGGCCAGCAGCACGGTTCAATTCCCGTACCAGCCTCCCCGAACAGGCGCCGGAATGTGGCGACTAGGGGCTTTTCACAGTAACTTCATTTGAAGCCTACTTGTGACAATAAGCGATTTTCATTTCCTTTCATTTTACAATCTCCGGAATGATACAGATGGATTGGTGGAGTGGGCGATAAAGTCAGATGGAATTTAACACAGAGAAGTGTGAGGTCAGCATTTAGGGAAGTCAGACGGTTATAGGGAGTACACAATAAATGGGAATATACTAAGAGGGGTCGATGAAGTGGGAGATCTCGGTGAACAGGAACACAGGTCCCTAAAGGCAGCAGGTCAAGTAGACAAGGTTGTAAAGAAAGTGGAAAGTTCTCAGCGAGCGGCCACATGGAAGTGACAACTGTTTGAGGCAGCACGGCAGCATAGTTGTAAGCACTGTTGCTTCACAGCTCCAGGGTCCCAGGTTTGATTCCGGGCTTGGGTCACTGTCTGTGCGGAGTCTGCACGTTCTCCCAGTGTCTGCGTGGGTTTCCTCCGGTTTCCTCCCACAGTCCAAAGATGTGCAGGTTAGGTGGATTGGCCGTGATAAATTGTCCTTAGTGCAAAAAGGTTAGGTGGGTTAATGGGATCGGGTGGAGGCGTGGGCTTAAGTTGGATGCTCTCCCGGCGCACACTTTAGCTGGGGTATTTCTATCCCAGTTTACCCTTGCTTAAGGGTGTAGCTCCGCCCCCTCAACTGAGGAGATGAAATTCAGGTGAGGTCACGTGGACTCTGATGTTGCCGAATTCCTGAAATCAACTGCGGGGAATTCCTGAAATCAATTGTGGGGAATTCCCTCGCAGGCCTGGGTCAATGAGCTTGAGAGTGTTCCTGCTGGTCGGGGACCTACTCTCCAATGACCAATAGGATAAGGTTCAATGGCGGTGGCACGGTGGTTAGCACTGCAGCCTCATGGTGCTGAGGACCCGGGTTCGATCCCGGCCTCGGGTCACTGTCTGTGTGGAGTTTGCACATTCTCTCCATGTCTGCGTGGGTCTCACCCCCACAACCCAAAGACGTGCAGGGGAGGTAGATTGGCCATGGTGCTGGACGTTCGTCTTCCAGGTTCTTCATGTGGTCTTGGTTGGACCAGGTGATAAACCGCAACCTGGGGCAGTTCCCGGAGAATGTTCCAAGCTGTCCAACACCCCTTCCACCCGAGGCTTCAACGGGCCCAAAACTATCGCGGCTGGGCCTCAGGATCCACAAAAATCTTGGTGGAGGTCCCTCGATTAATAAGAACATAAGAACTAGGAGCAGGAGTAGGCCATCTGGCCCCTCGAGCCTGCTCCGCCATTCAATGAGATCATGGCTGATCTTTTGTGGACTCAGCTCCACTTTCCCCCCCAAACACCATAACCCTTAATCCCTTTATTCTTCAAAAAACTATCTATCTTTACCTTAAAAACATGTAATGAAGGAGCCTCAACTGCGTCACTGGGCAAGGAATTCCATAGATTCACAACCCTTTGGGTGAAGAAGTTCCTCCTAAACTCAGTCCTAAATCTACATCCCCTTATTTTGAAGCGATGCCCCCTAGTTCTGCTGTCACCCGCCAGTGGAAACAACCTGGGATTAACCTCATGAATCTCCTCTGCACACCCTCCAGTGCCAGTACGTCCTTTCTCAGGTAAGGAGACCAAAACTGACACAATACTCCAGGTGTGGCCTCACTAACACCTTATACAATTGCAACATAACCTCCCTAGTCTTAAACTCCATCCCTCTAGCAATGAAGGACAACATCCCATTTGCCTTCTTAATCACCTGTTGCACCTGTAAACCAACCTTCTGTGACTCATGCACTAGCACACCCAAGTCTCTCTGCACAGCAGCATGTTTTAATATTTTATCATTTAAATAATAATCCCGTTTGCTGTTATTCCTACCAAAATGGATAACCTCACATTTCTCAACATTGTATTCCATTTGCCAGACCCTAGCCCATTCACTTAACCTATCCAAATCCCTCTGTAGACTTCCAGTATCCTCTGCACTTTTCGCTTTTACCACTCATCTTAGTGTCGTCTCAAGGTGGAATACTCCGCAATTGTGATATCAGATCACGCCCCACACTACATGGACGTGCGGCTGGAGACGGGAAGGGCCCAGCGCCCCACATGGAGGTTGGACGGTGCCTTACTAGCTGACAAGGCCTTCAGCGAAAGGATAGCGCGGGCCATAGCGGAATACACGGAGAACAACCAAAACGGGGAGGTCTCATCCTCCACGTTCTGGGAAGCGCTAAAGGCCGTACTAAGAGGGGAAATCATTGCCTTCAAAGCGCAAAGAGATAGGGAGGAAAGGGTGGCTAGGCAGAAGCTGGTCGACTCCATACTGGAGGTAGACCGTAAATACTCCGAGGCCCCGACCGTAGAGCTCCTGGCGGAGAGAAAGAACTACAAAGGAACTTTGACCTGCTCTCCACCAGGAAAGCAGTACACCAACTCCGCCAGGCACGCGGGGCCCTGTACGAACACAGAGACAAAGCCAGCCGCCTGTTGGCACACCAGCTGAGAAAGCAGGCAGCCAGCAGAGAAATTGCGCAAATCAGGGGTACCAGAGGCACGTTGGAAACGGAACCAGAGAGGATCAACGAAACCTTCAAGGCCTTCTACCAAAAGCTGTGCACCTCAGAGCCCCCAACGGGGAAGGCTGGGATGAACCGGTTTCTTGATGGACTGGACATACTAGTCATGGGAGAGGGCAGAAAGCGGGATCTGGAAGCACCACTAGCACTGGGAGAGATCATGGACAGCATTAGCTCCATGCAGACGGGGAAGGCGCCGGGACCGGACGGATTCCCGGCGGACTTCTACAAAAAATTCACGACAGCGCTGGCCCCGCACCTGCGGGAGATGTTCACAGACTCGCTAGCTCAGGGCACACTGCCACCCACGTTAGCACAGGCCTCAATCTCGCTGATACCTAAGAAGGACAAAGACCCAATGGAATGTGGGTCATACAGACCCATATCTCTGCTGAATGCAGACGCCAAAATACTGGCCAAAATCCTAGCCAAAAGGCTAGTAGACCTGTGTACCTGAGGTGGTCACAGAGGACCAGACGGGCTTCGTCAAAGGTAGACAGCTTACCGCGAACATCAGGCCGCCTGCTGAACGTGATAATGACCCCCTCCAGGGAGAGAATACAAGAGGTGATCGTCTCCCTGGACGCAGAAAAGGCCTTCGACAGAGTCGAATGGAAATACCTCAGAGGTACTGGAGCGGTTCGGGCTTGGAACAGGGTTCACCGCTTGGGTAAAGCTCCTATACAACGCCCCCATGGCGAGTGTACGGACCAACAATACCAACCTCCCAATACTTCCAGCTGCACAGGGGCACCAGACAAGGATGCCCACTGTCCCCGCTGCTGTTCGCACTAGCAATCGAACCGCTAGCAATCGCGCTCAGGGCAGCAAAAATTGGAGGGGGATCCGAAGGGGTGGTAGAGAGCACTCTATGCGGACGAATCTGCTCCTCTATATCTCGGACCCACAAAGCAGCATGGACGGAATCATTGCGCTCCTGAAGAGTTTGGAGCCTTCTCGGCTACAAACTCAACATGAGCAAAAGTGAGATCTTCCCAGTACCCCGCAAGGGGGGGGGGGGGGGGGGGGGGGGGGGCAGCACTAAAGGGGCTGTCGTTCAAACAAGCCCGACAAAATTCCACTACCTGGGGATCCAAATAGCCCATGACTGGAAAGGGATCCACAAATGGAACCTCACCAGCCTGACGGAGGAAGTTAAAAAAGGACCTG